>NW_017536074.1:2010944-2105066 GCF_001853355.1 Bactrocera latifrons | reverse complement strand
TGCGAAAGATTTATGTCCTTTGCGCGTAGACCACGGCGAATATCGCATTCGATGGAACGATGAGCTGTATGAGATATTCGACGATATTGACATAGTTCAGCGAATTAAAAGACAGCGGCTATGCTGGCTAGGTCATGTTGTCCGGATGGACGAAAATACTCCAGCTCTGAAAGTACCCGCCGGGGAAGCAGAGGAAGACCTCCACTTCGTTGGACGTACCAAGTGGAGAAGGTCCTGAGTATTAAATTACAACACAGATTTAATATAAAAATCAACATATATTTATATTCTGGAACAAAAATTTCAAATATTTTATTTTGTTATTCATGAAATATAAGGTATTCATTCACTTATAAAATTTGATTGTAGCAAAATTAGTTTAGTGTGCTGCCACAGTACTCTTTCGATAATAGCAACAAACTGTTAAAAGCGCGGTACATGAAAACTAATTTAACATTAAACACTTTAGTCTGCAGAAGTCTTCTTAAACAGTTCGTTTCATATTGAACTTTTTCGTGAGTTTAATTTTATATATCAGTTACTGGTATTGGGGGTGCACTGTACATTCATAAAAAATATTGTCAATTCAATTTCGGATTAGCTGCATGCCACTCACATAGCATCAATATAAAAAAATTGCTTGACAAAATTTTCAGTTATTTGTATTTTTGCGATTACTGTCAGCTTTGTAACTGAATCAGATTGAATTTGCAATGTAAAGCCATAATTTTGGACAATTTTTTCGTGCATGCTAGTTTAATATAGGTTCTCACTTCAATTACAGTATTCATGTATCAAACGCATCTGACGATACAAATTTTTTATATACCTCATCAAACAGTAACTTTTTTTGGATGCCAGGAAGCTTCACAATTTGTTATTGAAAGACTACCTATTGATTTTGCTGCAATTACTTAGACGTTAGGCAATGCAAAAAACTTGGAATTCACCTAGGAATATGCTCTGAAGATGGCGAAGAGTTTTAGGGTTCACAAGGTTCTGTATTTTATAGCTTTGACTCCTTGTGATTTCCTTTKCTTTCCAAAATTGAAATTTACTAATGAGGCAGAGACTTCACTTCAGACCTCTAGAAAGCGATTTTTTCCAGACAGTTTAAAGAAATTATCCAATTCACTGGACACAAATTCCTTAATACATAACATCAAAAGATTTTTTATCTCTACTGCCACTATACTTCTTTAACGATGATACACATAAAATAGTATACATATAAAAACAATTGGCGGAGCACATCTATGAATACACATATATTTACTAATATTTTACTCACACGCCATGTGGCAATATATTGAATATTAAAATTACAATTTCAGTGTGTAATTGGGACGCATTTTGTAAAAAATGTTAAATGTTTTCAATAAACAAACATATGAACTTTACATGCATCGCTACAGTTAATCAAAAGTTAGAAAGTTATTTTAACTAAAAATAGTAAATACGAACCAATAACAAACATGTAAAGGAGAATATGCAACCAAACATTTTATATTCTTGCGACTTGCAGGAATCAATGCTAGAGCCAAATACCCTAAGGTGCGAATATTAGTAGATATGTCTGGCATAAATCACCTCGAAATTCGAAAATCTTTAGTAGGTAAATGTAGGCCCAGTTAAGTACTGACCCGATTCAACCCATTTTTGATACACAGACTTACTATTATCTGGAGAATATTTTCTCTAAATTTCAATTTAATATCTCACACATTGATCTATATTTTCGGCCAAAAGACCACTGGGGTCCACATATTCGGTACCAAGGGGCTTAAACAGTTTTAGTCGAATTTGGACAAATTATAGTCATAAGGTGGCACACCTGAATGAAATTTTTAGTGCGAATTTTATCCCGTTATTGCTTATTGATTTTTGGACTGGAAAGTGAAATAATGAAACGGAATTTAAAATTGCGCTATATGAGAAGTAAGCGTGGCTGATTTCGCCCATTTTCGCTCTATCACATAGCAATGTGAGAAGGATGCCACGTGTTAAATTTAGTTGAAATCGGTAGTTCTTAATTTATTTCGCTTTTAATAGTTGCTAACAGTACCGTTATATGGGGACTGAGGGGAGCTATATTCTGATTTTTTTATAGCATTTTCTTGGCTATTGCTAGTCTAAAAAGAAAATTTTATCGTAAGCAATTTTTGTGGGATAGTTCTGTTGAAAAACAACTTACATTTAGCCAAAACACTGAAAGATAGAATAGAATGCTACTAAAATTGTTTTCATGAAACAGTACCACTTATGAATAAAAATATCTTTTGACACTGAAATCACACTCGATCTTGTTTTACAACTCGTTGTCGGGTAAAGGGAAAAATAAAAAGAGAAAATTAATCAATGATACAGTAGACCAATGGGTTAATGTGAAGTGTAAAAAGGCATCCGGAAGGAATTACTTTCGCAGCAATCCATACCGCCTGCGGTCGGGTACTGCTGCGCCTCCTCTTTCAACAAAGCAATCAGTAATTGACACAGTATAAAATTTCGCGCTTTACACCAAAGAAACAGGCTATCAAGAAATAAAAAGCCCAAAAACTTCATAACATTTATGTGTTGATCTAATTATTTATTATTACTTTTGTATGCCATAATCAATGCACCGTGAATAAGCATTGAAGCAAATTACATGAAATTTGCTGAATTATTTTTTTATGTTTTTTTTTTTTTTTTTTTGTGTTTTTGTAGTCCACAATAAAATGATCGCTGGAATAAAATGTTTGAATCTGGGGACTATTTTGAAGCAAAAACCCAAAGAGGTGTGTTACATAAATCTAAGTACCTAACCTTTGGAAAAGCCTTTTAATCTGTCTATTGACCTCAACGGCAACTAACTTGAATAGTAAAGTGGAATTTTGTCAAAAAAATGTTTCAGCGTGTTAACAAAATATTATAAAAGGGCATGCAGTCGGACTACCGGTATGAAATTTATATTAATTTATTAAAAAAATTGATGATAGTTTATCTAGAGTTCTAGTAAGTAAACTCTCAGATATACAAAAAATATATACTATATATACACTCATCTATAAAACGTGAGGTTCCGGTTCCATCTTCCATTTGTAACAAGAATTCGCATACCACTTTTTATTGTTTTATGCATTCTATTATTATTCACTAGGCAGCGCCCCTTTCAAATACTATTTAAATTATTTTAACCCTCTTCATGAAATTTTTTCTGGCGCAAATTGAATAGTTGTTTTCTTCAAATTGGTACACAATATTTCATATTGAATAATGTTTTACTATAGAGGAAATATAAAAATCAAAACGTTTCACCTTCATGTAAAACAGCAGAAACATTTGTAAGTTATAGGAAAACACAAATAAATATTTGGTAGACACTTCGACGGCGACAATATTACCGAAGCATATCGGAGGTGTACGCTCATGAAGGCTTCTAACTTCTCAACTCCTCCGCGAAAATAATAAAAAATAAAAAAAAACTGGTGTTTAGTCGAAAAAAATCAACTACTCAAAGAGTGATTGTGAAAATGTATTATTTAATTGGGCAGAGAGCAAGGAAAAGTTCACCACTGAACAAGTTGCAAAAAGAAATTCGCCCAAATTTTGCCCGAACGCGCATATCTTGGTCTTATGAGTAGCATTATGTAATATATTTTGAAGAAAAAAGAAAAACTTAGAATAAAAAAAAAAAAATTAAACAACTAAAGACAAGAAACTAACAACTTGTGTATTTGATTTTTCACATATTGAGATTGTCTGAAAAGGGTGTTGATACACTCGTTGCAATGAGATCTTTCCATTACTTTCTCGTATAACTTTTTTCTATAACACTAGTAATTTTGAGTTAACCCATTTTTATTCCTTAGAAATTCTCTTCCACTTCCCGACCTCAGAACGCCTGTAAATTATTTTTAAAATGAAATTAAAAAAAAAGAAAAATGAGTGAAAGTTTAAGATTACTATAAATTACTAAGAAATTTGGAATATGGATGTGCCATTACCAGGCCAATTCCGACCAAATTATATAATATTAACTTTATGTCCCAGTATGAAGAGGTGCAAAATCGGACTTCAACTATGCCTATTTTCCGTATAACACTATTTTAAATTCCATCTGATTCCTTGACTTCCTAGAATTCAGATCGATCACCAATGAATGCATTGGCCGTAGACCACCCTATTTCTAGAAAATCTGACCAAAACTACTCAAGCTCTCAGATAACTAATATGAATCAATGTCTCAATTGCTAGGTTTTGTCGAAAATTTCACCAATTTGGGAGATACATTATAGAAATTCGGAAAGAAACTGTGTCAAATACATATTAGTATGCCTGTCTGTCAAAAATGGCTCGGAATAATAATTGAAAGATTTTCGAACGTCCAGTTGACTTTATACCCCATATGTATATTGGCATAATTCGGGTGGAAACTTACCGTAGAACTCCTGATAGTATTTCGCTGGTTTTGATTCCGGTAGGTTGAAGTGTATGAAATGTTCGATTACACACGAACTTAATTCTGCATTACTTATTTCCATTTTTATGTTTTATTCTTCGTCTACTATGAACTTTTAACTTTTTACTATAATTAAAGGCCTATCTTATGTAAAGTGAACTGATTTATCCTTTCTTGTACCTGTAGCACAAAGCCTGTACTCTATTTTAACTTTTCTTTTCCTCTTTTTTTGCATTATTATGAAATTATTAATTAAATTTAAAATATTTTGATTCAACTGCTTTTTGCATTTCATAATTTAAAATTAAAATTTAATTAATGAACAACAAGTATCTTTCAAAAAAGAAGACTGACATTCACTCCCACACGTATTTATTTTATTTATAATAGAAATTCATTTAAAACGATACAGTCCTATCCTGTTTACCAATAATTCGTGGAAAGTATTTGTAAAGAAGAATTGACAAGTAAATATATTATTTCTAGCGAAAACTTGCTTCTACCTAAATAGTCTTGTTGTTTTCTTTAAGTAAATATTTTCTAAAGCAATAGAAAAGAAGCGACGAGGCGGCGCTTTCCTTGGAACTAAAAGCCTTTGACTTTATCAGCGCTAAAATCCTTTATTGATTCTAAATGGAATTGAATACAATAAAATATTAATGACATTTATTAGACATGAAAGACCATTCGCTGCCAGCGGTGCTTTTCCACCTCTGACATTAATTAGATAAACGAATTTATTAATGTGCAAACATGACAAGCTGCTGCAGTTGCTCTTCCTTAACTCCCCAGCCATATTCTCTGCTTTTATACTATATACATGCAGTGATGTGTGAAATATAGGCATAAGACATACATACGTTATTTGAAGCAAATTCGATTGCTAACGTACGCCATAAATTCACCGTAATTAGCCGCACACTAGCTGCTTGCCGTCAGAGGGCGAAGCGGAGGCTAGTAAGGCAATGACTAATTTTATATTTTTGCGCAAATATTTGCCAAACAGAAACACATAAAACACATATAAACATATAGAGACGTTTGCAGGTAATCTATTATGCATGCATGTGAGCAAATGAACTGGTACAAACGTCATGCATGATTTTGGCCAAAGGAATAAAATCAGCAACAATACACACTTTTAATTAACACAAAAACCTCACCACACTCAACATGCGCACTCACTTGCAACACTAGCGAGCAAATTCCCCACGCACAACACTGTGCACACAAATTAGGTTCAAACACATGAATGTGTGTGTGCGTGTGTGGTCACACACAGTATGCTTCTTTATCTTTTTCACAGTTCTCTATTTCATGCCATCCCAACTTACACTCGAGCGGTTTGGCTGTTCCACTTTGAGTGTGCTAATAAGACCGCCACTGGGTTGGCTTGTATGTATATAGCCAGCTGGTGAAAAACACGCTGCGTTCATGCGCTCGCTCATACCTCCTACTTCATTACATTATGCTGCTAATGTGTGGAGATTTTCATACATTTTCATACATTTTCTTCACTTTTGTGTTATTAAACAAATTTTGTGTTTTGTTTTAGTTTTGTTTTGTTTGTTTGCTCATTCCTCTCGCTCTTTTGAATATTTTATTTTGCGTTTGTTATTTGTGTTGTCAATGTGTTGATTTTTACTGGGGCTTTAAGCTTTAATCGAGTGTTGCTGGCGCCGGCTGCCAAAGGCTTTAGGTGAAAGTTTATTTCTTGTTGTTTTTATACATACGCAAAATGCTACTTAGGGTATAATAGTTTTGTAACCTAAGGGTTGTTTCTAACAGCAAACGTTAAATGGGATAGAAATAGATTTACTATATATATACTATATGCGTACTTATGTAAATACTCAGGTTAAGGAATTAATTGTCTGTCAGTCTACCAGAACCTCAAACACCAAACAATCGGCAGATTTTAAATATGGCCAAAGTTGTAAAGTTGCCTTTAGAACGATGTCATTTAAAAGCAAAAAAGGTCTATCAAATCTCTTTTTATTTAAGGGGTTATACGAGTATTGGTTTTACGGTTTCAAAATTTCGATTTTTTTCATTTTCCTTTAAATTTTTACAACACCTTTAGAATATTGTCTTATTTTCAAGTAATAGTTTCGGAGATATTGTGCTCGAGGCTAGCTAGGCTAGGTGTGCCATCTTTAATCGCGTTGTTCTCTAAACTGTGTTTTTGAAGTCGGTTGGCAAGATTTCTCGAGAACTACTCAACCGGTCTTCGGTAAGGCTTTGACGAAAGATATTTTTCGATTATAACCTTCGTCCTAGTTCTAAATTTAGGTTTTAATTAAATAAAGTACTTTTTCAATTACGATGATTTATAGAATTATCCTGCCAACGAAGGGTCACCGCAAAGGCGTGGCAATGGCCGAGTTTAAAATATTATTTTCGAAAAATTTCCGAATATCTTTGTTAATAGTTTAAGTTTTTAGCAATAGACAATTTTAATAAAACAGTTAATTTTTTATATGAAAGAATTTTTTTTTTTAAATTGCTGTTTTGACCTAGGAATCCCATGTAACCCATTTATTATCAAATAGAATGAGCTTGTCGGATGAAACTTGGT
Organism: Bactrocera latifrons; assembly: GCF_001853355.1. Taxonomy (NCBI): domain Eukaryota; kingdom Metazoa; phylum Arthropoda; class Insecta; order Diptera; family Tephritidae; genus Bactrocera; species Bactrocera latifrons. The sequence goes on along the minus strand of NW_017536074.1, from coordinate 2,098,047 downwards.
TATCATCATCACCTAATCCTATGGCATAAAATCGAATGAAATCGAGTATTAACCACGTTCACTCCATTATAACGATTGTGTTGGAAAGGTTTTAAGGAGCGACAGCAATCTTTTAATTCAGTCAGTTCAAAACCAGATAAATGGCGCGATACAGCCAAATTTTAGGTAAACTTGCGTAGCAAATAAGAACTTACTCTTGCTTGCTCGAAACATTTACCATTTTCAACAATTTGTTTCGAATCCGATCTAACTCGAGTTTCTGGTTCACTTGGCATCACACATATCGGTTATGAGACAGATAGCATAATAAAATTGTATGACCCAGCAAATTGCGTGATGTCGGTCCTTATATTCCACAATTATAAATTAACTATCTTCTATAAATCTGATTTTAATCCCGGAAATTCATACAAGACATATTCTGTTTGGAAAATTTAATTCGAACTATTTCACACATCACTTAACCGTGCCCTACTCCTTTATCATGTTTTTGTTTGAGTTCACAACTTTCTTTGTTTTTTTTTTCATATTCAACTTATTACGAACTTTGGTGCTCTTGACATCCGACTCATAGAAAATCACCGCCCAAACACATGGAACGCTAGAAACAGTGTGATTGGCATTGTTGTGTTGGTTTAGGGTTACGCAATATATGCCCAATACAATTTGTATACCTAACCGCAATTGATTATATTTTGTAGTGGCGTTAATGTACTTAAGTGCTGGAAAATATGGTAGTTCAGCCTAGTTGCTGTAGTGACAGACGAATTTGAACAAATGTTTTGAGTTGCCAATCTTTGGTCGGATGCAAATCCGTGCCCGTTCCGGTTATGTATACACCATTGTTGTGGAAACGGTTTTCCTTTTTTATGGAAAAAAAAACTAAAGGTCTTTGAGACCGGTTTTATTATTATTTATTATTGAACATGTCTGTTCGAACGACGAATTCGCAATATAGATTAAACAGAATAAGAACGTTGAAGTAGTCTCTTATATATTTCATATTTTTGCCCTGAAAAAGGTTAACAAAAGTAGCCACTATGTTTGTAACTTCCAAGGGGAATTTCAGAGGTCTATGAAGTATATGTATTTATAAGTGGTCAGCATGACGAGCTTAGTCTATTTTAGCCATTTACGTCTCTGTGTTCGCCTCTATATACGAAAGCTAGTATCTAAGTTTTTGAGAGATAGAGCTAAAATTTTGCAACGTTGTTTTCTCATCAAGAAACTGTTTATTTGTCGGAACCGCCGATATCGGAAAACTATAGCATATTGCTGCCATATAAACTGAGCAATCCAACTCAAGTGCTTGTATGGAAAACTATTTTATTTCTTAAGGTACCTTCACCAAATCAATCGATAAACATATGGTTCATATCGGATCACAATACCATATAGTTGCCAAGAAAATGCCCTAGAACAATCAAAATCAAGATAAGGATTCTCTATACTCTTTTGTGCTACGAGCTGCAGAAGCACAGCGGAAAATATGCCGACAATTGACCCAGCTCAGTTATGGTAGCTAAACCATTACGGGAGTGTGGTTCCATTCAATAACAAAGGAGTTCCGATAGGAAAAAATGCCGGAGTGAAACAGGCTTGCATTTGCAAATACATGAAAAAATGCATGTAAGTAAGTAAACTCCTGTAGCCTTAGAAAACGTTTGTACAATATAAAAATGAGTTCAGAATAACACTTGCTTATTAATTGCTTGATACTTTGGAGCACAACTCTCTCTTACCGGAAGCCAATGGAATGGGTTAAGAGGCTCGCTGCGTTATTGTTAAGAACAACTCCAACGGCGGCTTTTGAACTAGTAATAAAACTGCCACCTATAGACCTCTTTGCTGAAAACTGGACAGCAAAATCGGCAGGACGACTACTGGCTGGAGGAGAATTTGCATACAGAACCTTCGGGTATAGTTTGGTTGGGCGAATACCGACTTTGCAACTGGGAAAGAAGGTTCAAAGTAAATAGTATAGAAACAGATGGCTCGCGTAAAGGTATGCAAAGCTTGTAAATGGAGGTTGGAGTCGGTGTGAGAATATAATGTTCAGAGTTAACCTTTGAAGTTGCCGAACCACTGCAGTATATTTCAAGCTGAGATCTTTGCTATTGCGAAAGCAGCGGCGTTGGTCTCTTATGCAACTGCAGGAAATTCCAATATTTTCAATATCTACGTTGACAGCCAAGCAGCAATCAAGGCAGTAACCTCGTATCGCATATCGGCCAGAAGTGTCTTGGGGCATCGAAAGTAATGCAATAGTGGACGAGATTGTCAAGAATGGTGTACGACTAACATCCGAAAACGTGATCAACGTTGTTAAATCTATGCATTGTCTATACGACGATCTCGACAGAAGGATGGTGAGGAAAATCAAAACTAAATGGAGCAAGTTACATGGGTGTAAAACCGCAAAAATCATGTGCAAAACGATAGATCAGAAGTACACAAAATTCCTGTTACTATTCGATAGAAGATACTGTAGGAAAGTCACTGTTTAGTGGCGGAACACTTACGGCCGTTTCCGTGACAGGGTTGACAGATCGAAAACACTGCAGGAAGTGCCTAGAGCAAGGCACCAGATAAATAATGGAGCATCTGTGGTCCTCACAGTATGATACAGTGGAGGAGGTCGACAGTGAGGACGCAGAATCTATTAAAAATCATGTCAAGCACAGGCATCCTGAACAATGACTATTTCCCTTGGACTTAGTAAGTGAACTCTATTTAGTTTCGCAAAGGACCAAACAGGTCTATGAATGCTTTATTGCCCTGCCAGATTAACCTAACCTAATAAAAGAACGAAATCCAGAAGTCCACAGAACATACCACCAAATATATTCTAATGACTTAAAGGGCACAGTTCAACACTTCTCCTAGTTTCCAGTCCACAATTAAATTATATGTACTTCCTAATTTATGCCTCAACTTTATACCCTGCTTTGCGGTACTCTTTATCAACCCAGCAGTATCTTAACAAATTTCCGTTACATGTGCACGACTTGTAGGTGCTGAATGGAGATGACAACGCAGGGGTTTGCTTTAATTACTTTTTTTCGTAATAAATTCCGGTGCGTCGAAAATTTTTCACGCCACAGAGAAAAAAACTGCGTTTACCGCCACGCTATATTTCCGTGTTTCCAGGCGGCACCAGCAATTAGCACAGGGGCTTAGCGTACTCGAGAGGCATGCCGCAGTGTGTGCATGCCGTTTGTGAGCGAGCCATGCTAGGTGGTGAGCAGCGAGCAGCGAGCGACCGACCCACGTATGCACTTAACATTACAAACAAAGCCTCAGCAATAACTTTAACGTCGCCAACAGGCAGCATTGGTCCCCACTCAAAGGCGCAGGCAGCCGAGCCGGAAGGGCACACCATTCACCACAGACTCCTCTCAAGCATTTCGTAAATTAACTTTCTCATTAACGTCAGCAAATTGCCTTTTGTCGCGTGTGAAAATTTACACTTTCGTCAAGGCGACAAGCATTGCCCTGGCGGCGTTCCGGCTGCTCTTGGCATTTGCGTTTGCTTACAATGTAAACCGGCACACATACACACTCGCATTTTCATTATTGTATGGGGTGACATGCCATGGCCCATAGTTGTTCTGCCATTTGTCTAATGTAAATGCTTTATAACAACTGCTCTGGAATACATTATATTTTTGCGCTTCGCTAAGTATCACTTTGGAGAATGAAGTTTGTCATTTCGTTGGTGAAATAAAACACACACTTCCAAGTGGTTGAATATAAATGGCAAATGTTTGTAAGTTAAAAATACATGCGAGGCTTACCTTTATATTAGTTGTTGGGTTTATAAGCTATCGGTGACGCCACTGCGCTACAATATGTTTTTTTATTAGGTTTATTATAGCTTATGGGATTTTCAATATGGTTTATCAATATCCACTTTTGTATTCCATTCACTGCATAAAAGACGAATTGCCTACAAATTTGATGTTTTATTTAAATTCAATTCTCTTTCGGTGCTTTCAAATTGTGTTTAACTTTATTTTCTTCAAAACAATTATTATACAGAAATATTTTTAATGTAATTTTCAACACTATTGAGCACAATTTTCTTATTTTTTATTGCGGCTATTTTATACATATTTGATGCCACACAATTTTATTTAATTTTATTACGTATTTTTTCCTTTTTTGATTTCTTCCAAGCAATTGGCACTTTTTTCCCGATATTTTATTGTTTAAATGATTTTTCAATTAAAATTGCTTAGCTGACTCTTTTTTTACTTATTAATAATTTTATTTTAATTTTTTGTTTCTTACCTCCAACGCTCACATTGCTGACTTTCTGTTTGCACAATTTTATCTTCACTTTAGTCTTCTCACTATTGCCTGTGTGCTGACGCTGTTGAATTATTATATCATAGCTTCCATTTTATTGGCTCTTTACTCGAGTTGACAGCTATAATTGCCACTGCTTAGCGTGACATGGCACTTTTGCACTTACAGCGTCAGCTCGCACCCAAAGTCCTGTGTTCTTACACGCTGGCGAGCTAATTTTGCCAGTGCTTCAAGGTGGCACAAATTGTGGCAGCTATTGGCACTTCACATCAAAGTCTTCGCATAACACATTTTCTTTCCTGCGAAATTCTTTAACTCTACTTTGGAATGTCGGAAAATTTCTTGCATCGGTGATTTATTTAACTGTAGCAATTTTTTGGCAATTCCGGGACACGAAAACAGTTTGAAGTACTCTTTTATTCAAAATATATCTGCTTATTATTGCACTATCTTGTGGTTATTGGCATGGAGGTTTGTGTATGTTTCCATTTAAATTGTGTGTATTAATTTTTTCTTGTTAAAATTTTTTAGCTTGGCTCTACAAATGTTGGTTTTAGTATTGATCCATTTTTGCATTAAGAAATATGCATTTATTTTATACACAAGTATAATTTTCTTACAATTTTATTGAAATGGACACTTTTGAGCAACAAGTATGCTTTTTTAATATATTTGTTTTATGCATTTTTTTTTTTCAATTTCTGATGTGTTTTGCAAATACTTTTATAATTTGTAATTTTTGTATTCCACAAACAAAATTTTCTTATTAACTTTTCATTAACTTAATACAATTATATTAATATAATACACATGTATATCTCTCTTTTACTAATTATTGCAATTTGTTTACTGTGATTTATCTTTAGCACGATTATTTTTTCGTTATTAGTATTATTTTTTTTTTTTTTTTTTTTTGTTTTTACTTTGTTGCTGCTATTGCTTTATACTTCCTGGAATTAGTACTTAGACGGTATTAAAGTTTTTAAATTGCTTATTTTTTTTATTTTGCATTGTTATTATTCTTCTTTTATATTTCTGGAAATAGTGGTTAGACGGCATTAGCTATTTTTAATTTTTCAAACTTAATTTAAGTAACTAAATTGTCACATTATCCAATTTTTTACTTTGTTCTTCGCATTTGGCTTATGATTTTTATGGACTGTTGTTTTTTCATACTTTTTGAACCAGTTTAAGTTTCTATTACACTTAATTAATAATTTTATTATTTTTTTATTTTTCGAAAGATGCTTAACACTTATTTTTTATACAATACTTTTTTATTATGCTATCATATATTCAAATTTTTTTTCTATAATTTTATTACTTAATCACTAATTTTTTGTTCACTTGCACATAGTTTTTTTTAATAACTTTTTTTTCTATTTTTGATGCTCTAATTGAAACTTTTTTGTATAAAAAACTTTTTATGGAACAATTTTTTTTTTTTTGAATTTGTACACATATGTTGAAATATGGAATTTTCTTACTGCAGTGCAATATTTATCATAATTTTTATAATTTTTTTAATTCGTCATATAACTCGATTGGCTTTTCACACTATATTCAGCAGGTTTTTAAACTTTTTTCAACCCACCACTGCGTTGTCGTTAATATTTTATTTTGTTTACTTATTGTACTTATGTAATAAGTATTTTTTTTTTATTTAATTATCATATTTATGTTTTGTCATTAGCATTTTATTTTTTTGTATTTACAGTTGAATACCTGTTTAGTTTAATTATCGTAGTTATGTAATTACTGAATTTTTTTCCTTCCAAAAGTGTTTTTGCTCATTCGAAAATTGCGGCCATGCATAAACAATGATTTACTCTTACAACCCGGCTTTAATAAATATGCTAGGCACACATACACACGCACAGTAAGGCGCTGCTATGACCCGTCTTGCACGAATACGCCATAGGCGACTGCGTCACGCCGTTTTCTAATAAATATTTTGCTACACTTTTTTTTTTTAATTAATTTTATTTTTTCAATTTTAATTTTTTTAATTAAATTTTTTTTCTTACAATTCCATAGGCTGGGCTCACTGCTTTACGCCAGCTTACACATTTTAGCTACGTTACAAACAAATTTACAAGCCAACATTGGCAAATAGGTTACCGACAGCGCTTGGCATTCGAGTGCGTAATTGGTCACGCGTTGTGTACACTTTTAGCATTACCAGATGACTGGATGCTGTTCACGAGCCGTTGCATAGTTTTTTCTACGCAATCTGTTACTCATACGCCGTGTACGTACACAAGACGAAGGCAGGCGCAATGTGCGAGCAGAATGCTCTCCACGTAGCTAATACGAAAACTGAAGCAAAACGCATTTTCGAAATTCTCACAAACGTCTCACATTTACGCCGGCTATTTCGCACGAATGTGGAAGCTGTTTGTAATGCGCCGACGCCATAGAGCGTACAGAGCGCAACAGCGGCACGCGTAACTGTTAAGTGGCGCTCAACGAGCCGCGTTCGTTAAACACGTGTTGGCTATGTCGTCACTGATAAGACGCGCTTTCGAAATCGCTAACTCATGCACGCTGAGGCGCGCCGTTCAGTTGTTCGTCGCCAGCACCAATGTCGTCGTCGCCGTCGTCGTCGTTGCCGTCGTCATTTTCGTTATCGTCGTGCATCGTTGCCTCAAACGCAAATGTGTGCCAGCCGTGGCGTATGAGCGATGCCAGTCGCCGTGCGTTTCGTTTTTGCATTTATGCCGTTGCCTAACCTAACTTCTCTGGCTGTTTTATGTGCGTTTTTTTGTTTTTTTTATTTGTTGTTGTCGACATAGCTCCTGCTGTTGCTGCTGTTGTCGTAGTCAAGTTTCTTACGACTGACACACTTTCGTGTCTGCCTTTGTGTCGACTTTCAGGCGCAGCAGCAGCTGCACTGTGTCCGTTGCACTTGTTGTTAGGTGGCGCTGTGCGTGTAAGGGTCTGTTTTTTGGTGCGCTCGCTCGCTTGCTGTGTGAATGTGTGGGTGTGTGTTGGTGTGTTTTGCCAACAGCGCTATGTCGACACAAGCTGTTTGCTATAGGTTAGTAATTTATGCCAATTTTCGGTATTACATTAAAGCCTTTTTGTACCATAACAAATTCGCCAGCATGAAAGCGTACACACCCACACATCTGCATGTACTATACATGTTTACTTAGCCAAATAATCTAGCTGGTGTTCACGAGCTTATTGCCGCTTGTTATTGTTTGTGTGCTTAAGCAGTGCTATATATTTGATCTTGCTTTATTTTACACGTGTCTGCTAGTGCACTCAGTGAATCAGTGAAGCGTGATGTTTATTGACCGTTCGGCATCTGATCTGCACAATTACATACAACATATTCGTATATAATCGTGTGTGTGAGCAAAATGACCCACATGGAGAATTAAATTCTTAGTATTAACTAGCGGTTATATTGCTCAAGCTTGTCGAAAATCGCAAAACTGAAAATAAATGTATTTGAATAACTTAAAAATTCAAAATGCTTATTCACAATGATATTTATTAAAGAAAAAAAGACAAATTTTCTTTTATATTTTGTTTGAAGTAATTTTTTTTTGTTTTTTTTTTTTTAATTCCAATTTAAACATGCCTTCGAACAAATATCAAAATCGAATATCAAATATAGTTGAAAATCACAGTTACAACAACGAAAAAAAGTTACAAAAACTTGGATATACCATAAATTCATATAATATTTTGAAAAAAAAAAAATAATTAGAATTTGAATAAAAAAATTTTCAACTTTTTTGTTCAAAGTAAAAATAAATGTATGTTTTTAACTTTTAATTAAAAGAATTTGGGGTGAAAATTATATTCGAAAAATTGGAATTATAAAACGGAAATCTGCTTCTTATTTCAAAAAACACAATTAAATTTTGATCATTGTATTATTGACAATTTTTAAATTAAAAATTAATTTGTTTTTTGGGCTTTTAAAAGTTAATATTATATGTATCCGGTATTTCGGATTAAATATTTTGAAACTGTTTTCAATAACGATAGATTACAAGAAAATAAAATTATATAATTCCTAAATATGTTATTTTCTTAATGTATCATACAACCCTGTTTACGGTTCTAATTTTTCAATTTGCAAAATTACCAAAGCCCACGAGGTCAGTTGAAATGGCTCAACTTCTCGGAAAGTTTCTAACTTAACCATAATGAAAAATCCCATAATTTTCAAAGAGTTGAGAATCGTGTCGGAAAATTATATTTAATTTTAAAAACTTGAAAGATCGACTGATTATTAAATTGATATTGCAATATCCTACTTTCAGAAATTGGGTCCGGTATCGAAGAATTACTAAGTTAATCTTGGCCTGTTTTTAATAATATTTGAGCAGTATAGCTGTTAGGCAAAAGTGATGAGAGAAGAGGATGGAAAACTCTACACACTTACTTATTGAATGTCTCGACTTTTTGTTTGATTTTTGTAGTTTTCAAAATATTGCTTTTAGGATGATAAAAAAAATTTCATGAAATCATGAGGATGAATAGTAGTATGACATTAAGTAAATATAAAAAGAGAAATAAAATAAAGTAAAATAAAATGTTAAACATTAATTGAATCGATAGGGGATTTCTAGCAAGTGTTTCAGTCTTCTACCTTGTAAACTATTGTTCAGCGGTTGAATCGCAAATATATTTTCATGATGCTCTGAATGGAAAAGGTAACGTATGCTAAATTCTTCGATTGTTTGCTTTACCGTAAACAATTTTAGGTGGAAGACATCATTTCTCACATGGAAAGGAGCCCCTAGTATGGTGCGCAGTACTTTATTTTGAAATGTTTTAATGTTCCCTGAAGAGCAAATATTTTTATTTGATCGCCCCTTATAAACTGAAAATATGATATATGTATATTTAAACTGCGCGCGTCGAAGGATCTGGATAATTATTTTTATTTAGATTTTTAGTACTGTCACATTTGTGTCGAATTTCGTGTAAAAATATTCATTAGTGTTTGAGATACGTGTCGTTTTGTGAGCTGCTGAAAGTGAGTTTTTCGCTTTTTGCGATGTTGAAACTTGTTGAGCAAAGAATTTGCATTAAATTTTATTTACGGAATCAACTTTCTGCTGCGGATACGTTGAGGATGGTGCAGAAAGCCTTTGGTGATGAGGCTTTGACCAAAAAAAATTTTTGCAAGTGGTATAGTGAGTTCTAAGCCGGCCGTGAACGTGTCGACGACGAAGAGCGTCCAGGGCGACCATCAACCTCAACCGACGAAGCTCACGTTCAACAAATCAAACATTTGGTGTTGAAAAACCATCGATTAACAATTAGAGACCTTGCTGATAAAGTCGGCATATCGAAAGACTCAGCCAATACGATTTCGAAGCATGTTTTGGGCCTCAAGCGCGTCAAATCTCGACTGGTACCGAAAATATTGAATTTATTGGAAAAAAGGCGTCGCGTTGAGTGTGTAAAACGATGCTTTCCGACCACCAGGGTATCATGAAACGCATTATAACTGGCGATGATACTAGGATCTATGCTTACGACCCCGAAACAACCGATCAATCAAGCGAATATCGTGCCAGAAGAGAGCCAAGACCAAAAAATCGAGCCAACGTCGCTCAAAAATCAAGGTCATGTTGACTGTTTTCTTCGATTATCGTAATGTTGTGCATTATGAATTCCTTCCAACCGGTCAAGCTATCAACAAGGAATATTATTTGAATGTTATGCGTCGTTTGTGTAATGCTATATGCGTAAAAAGGCCGGAATTGAGGAAAAACAATTCTTGTCTTTTACAACACGATAATGCACCATCCCATACTGCCTTCGTAATTCGTGATCATTTCGCAAAAAACTCAACCCATATCGTTACGCAACCACCGTGTTCACCTGATCTGGCACCGTGCGACTTCTGGCTGTTCACTAAGCTCAAAAGACCGCTCCGGGGACACCGTTTTTACACGATAGAGGAGATTCAAACCGCAGCGAAGACGGAACTGAGGCCAACGAAGATTGGAAAATCCGTTGGCATAAGTGCATTGTATCGGGGGGGATCACTTTGAAGGGGATGAAATTGATTTAGAAGAATAACTAAAGAATTTTCAAAATAAATAAAATGCCACCTTATTTTTTGTGCATACTATTTGTACGCACTTTTCGCTGTTGATGCCAATGTTAGATCAGATGCATCTGCAGTTTTCTAGATGCAGTATGTGGGATACCAGCAGTCCAGTATCATCAGGTTCGGACATAGTTTGCCGCCTTTTGAGGCAGAGTTGATCACTGGAAGGTATAAGTAACCAAAAGGACAGGGGCGAGTACATTGCCTTGCGCACGCCAGCACTATTAGGTATGTAATCCGAATCAGCGTCATGGCATCTAACGTGTATTGTTCGATTGTGCAAGTTAGATTTTAGCAGAAAATAATAAAGCACTTGTAGCTTTTCTTTTAATTTGAATAATAGGCATAGGTACCAGACTTAAATAACATTAAGGAATCTAGCGGAGCAGTATTTATTTTTTTCCATACCATCAATTATAAAGTGTTCCATGAAATTTCTGAGGCCATGATTTAGAATAAGCTGTCTGTCTTCCAACACCGGCAAACCCAACGTAGATATATTTTTTCGATTACTTTTGAGTTAATTCCCAATATACAAGTTGATCGATAAGAATTAACAAGGTGTTCAGGTTTTCCGTGTTTAAGAATGAAAAAAACCTCGGCACATTTCCATTGCGATCAGAAACGGTTTAGCGTAGCGCTTTAAGTGAAACTCATTAATTTTGTCATAACCTGGTGACTTTTGTTTACCAATACTCTGTTCTCCTCCTACACTTCTATATACAACATCCATTTCAGTAAACGAAAATTCCTTTTGACAAGCAGCATCCAAACAATTTCTGACTGCCGCATTACTAGACCCACAAAAATTTTTTAGGGGTAAACATGTTGTGGAGGTGTGTGACAAACACCTGAAGAGAATGAAAATAAAACGCGTACTACAATCTAACCTTACCAAGCAAACACTATAAAACATTAAATTGTTTGAGAGTTAATTTAATATAATTTTATTCAGATTACTTGCATTTCTTCAGAAATTTTTCATCAGCTGTGTAAAATTTCCCATAAAAAATAACGAGTTATCACGAAATTATTAAAAAATACAATATTTGTGTAAATTTCTTTCAGCATAATAAACTAAGATAGTTTTAATTAACTTAAAATTATGCACAAAAAAATATACGTTCCACATCTATGAACAAAACTAGGACCAATCCTCTGTAGAAAACTCTGATTTCCATTGACATTGTTATATAGTTCAATGTCAATGGAAATCAGAGTTTTCTACAGAGGATTGGTCCTAGTTTTGTACACACCTGTGCTATGTCTCTCTTTATGTTGGCCAACACAAACATCAGATTTTATGAAAATATCTATCATAATAAACTCATACAAGTCCCATTTGGGCATATGCTGTACACAACTATAAGAAGATACATATAAATAAATATATGCATATATTTGCGGTGCCATGCAGGTGTGTTTCTATGATATACCCGCACGCTTGACTTGCCGTTATATGGTTAGCACGGCACTAATACAATTCCAGATATCGAATTACAAGCTCATAAAATCAATGCTAAAGGTTGCTATAATATACATATATGTACATACATATTTGTATGTATGCTTACGTGTGGGTGTGTATGTACCAGTGTAGGTGCGTGTGTGCAATTTGTGTGCTTTGCCACCATCATAAATGATTAATGTTGGGCTGTTAAAGTTACACATGTCTGCTGGTCGGACAACAACAGCAATGCGCAACACGTCTGTACATACACATATACTATATACCTGTGAATTGTATGTAACTGTGTGCGTCAAATACCGTATATGTGGTTGTTTGCGTATTTTTGCTTTGTTTATGGGTTGCCTTGTGGGCATCTTTAATTTTAGCAACAGATTAAATTGTGGGTCAATGCGATTTGTAATCGATTTGGCCCAAGCGAGTTAACGCGCGGCGGTGAGAGTGATTTTTACGCACAAGAACAGCAACAAATTCGCCGCAGGTTGTTTGCCATTTATTTTTGTGCTTTAAGCGCAAAAAAGAAGCTCAAATGTAATATTCAAATGCGTAAAATTCAATATTTTCTAGATTTATTGCCATCACATCGTAATATGCTAAATTATACTGAGCTGGAAATAAATGCTTTTGAGCATCATTAAATATTCAACAGGGTAATATGTAATTTATTACAAATTCCATATTTTTATTCAAACACATATATGTACATATCTAATCGCATATGAAAATTTTGCGCAAATGAAAATCAAAGAGTGTGACAACAATTAATGTTACAAGATACAGCAAAGATAAATTTATATTTATGTATTTAAAATTGCAGTAATATTCGTATTACGATAAGTTGGACTTGAGTATATAGTATATAAATGTAATGAGAAATGAAAATTATGGGGAGATCATTTACTTCCTTCCTAACGTTCTAGTATCATTTATCAAGAAAAGTCCTCGCCTTGAAATTACATCTAATAAAGAAATCCTGATAATTTTACAAGAGCATAAATTATGAGTTACAGGTGAGCTAAAAAAAGATATGATATCGTGTCTAACATGTCACAATAATTTAATAATTTTGTCTCGTAAATCTTACTTTCGAAAGTCATCAGTATAAAAAATTCAAAATTCTTATCAGAACATAATCGGATCCGCAAATATTTGGCCTTTTACATAAAATGTACGGAAGATCTACCATTTTCAAAACCCTGAGTGGACAAATATGATGAATCGAAAATGATTTCTAGATACAATTAGTAACGTGATGAAAAACGCTATCTGGTATTTGATCCACCAATAGGTGAGATTGGCTGACCAAGTGGTAAATGCCGATAAGATGGCATAAATATCAAAAAGATGTGGGAATTCAATGAGAAATCGGAAGCGAAAAAGGCCATTCGAGCACTCTAAGCCTGTAAGAAGATGTTAGGGTCTACATGAGGTGTATCAACTGACCTCTCACATAGGTCTTACAAGGCGGTAGTAAAGTCAATCTCATTTTACGGTGCTTTGGTGTGGTGGAAAGCAAAATATCAATAAAAAATACAGAAGATCGTTATTGGAGCGGGCATTAAGGACATACAGCGGCTCACTGTTCTCTGCATAATGGGAGTGCCAAAAATCACATTGCAATCGAAAACTCTGCAATAAAAATAGCTACCCACAATCATGGGGTAGACATTGACATCTATTGCACGGAAAGGGATTTCAGGATCCTTTCACTTCATGCAGAAGTCTTTTCCGTTAGGAAGCGGGTTAACTAAACACTCAAGGAACATCTTAGAAAAATATGCGGTGTTATCCAAGCGGCAACTAAAGCGATAATCTCAAAAGTTATTACATGAGGGAGGCAGTAGATGTAGTGGCCGCCAGAAAGCTAAGATTGCTAAAAGTACCATCCGTCCGACTAACATAGTAGTAGAGGAAATATGTAAGTCGCTAAAACCGATACATAAGAAAATGTTCTAAAGGGCTGACACACCGAACAGGGTGAAAAGGAATGCCCTAAGAACTTGCAAGATTATGTGCTAAGCCTCCGAAGAAAAACATGCATGATTTTCACTCATTCGGTCTCGAAAAATTACAAGACCGTTGGTGGCCTAGTGACAGGTCACATCTTACTAACATCACATGGGAGCCAGAAGGCATTAGTAATGATGATAAAGGCGAAAAGTGCAGGGAGAGAGAGACGTTGGAATACTCCCTCTGTTTCTATCCGGTCGTTTCTACAATTCGTCTCCGATATCTATCAACTTCGCTGTTCCAGGCACTAAATGAAGTATCAAGATTAGACAACAAGTCGCACTAAGGTTCGCAAAAAGAATTGCTCAACACTTCAGCTCAAATTAAACTGAACCATTCGTTCTTTATAAATATGTTCATTATTTTAATAGAAAATCAATTATTATTTAGTTAAAATAATAAAATAAAATAATTATTTCTATTTTAACAAACCACTCGAATTTTCTATGTAAATGAACCTTTGCCATTATTTCCAGAACTGTATCTCAACAAGCAGCCCCTACCTCTCATCTCTGTCACTCTACGCGTTGCCCTCTATTGACTTTATAACATCCGTCCATCAGCACTCGCCAGCAGAGTTTCACTATCTAAGTAAGTAAGGCAGCTTTAACGAAGATGAATGAAACCGATGGCTTTAGTGATTGCAGCAGCTGATGCTTTACGACAATGTGAAGAGAGATGGAACTTTTTCCAAAGAAGCAAACAACAAAAGCCTGTAACCCCACATTGTGGAACTGTACTCATTGTATTCTAGCAATACTGTTTGTTTCATACATAACTGCTCATATTTATGTGCCACCTATGTGTGTACAGAGGCAAATAAGCGGCATATGTAGTTATGTAATGCGGTAATGCCGGCAGCTTAGAGTGTATTTACCTAACAACTCGATTCCTTTTGCCATCTGCCATCCGTATGCAAGCCAGGCATACACATACTCGTATGTATGTATTGGTGTGCGTATAAAATACATGTAAACAATTGAATGTCTACTTGTGTGGTTGGCTGAGCATCCTGTTCCACAGACTGGCAATTTATAAAAAGTCATGTAGCTGTGCATGTGTATGTGTTGGCGATTGCCGGACATATTGTGCTAGCTGCCCATGTCTCTTGCACAGACAATGTTCATTTATTATTTTTTCGCTATCATTTTCATTTCACTACAAACACTCTTCGGCTTCCTTTGCGTTGGTATCCCTGTCTTGCCTTGCAGTGTTTGCATTAAGCTGTAGTAAAGCGAGTGCTCGGTACAAGCGCCGCCGCTTAAATGCAAGAGCCGTGCGCTGTGGAGAGCAATAGCAGCTTTGTTTCTGCAAATTGTTGTCATTAGTGCAGCATTCGCTTGTCATTGTTGTTTTTCTTTTTAACCTGCATCTGGTTTGTCAATCAGTCTGTCTGTCGCCATTTTCCTGCTATGAACACAAACGGAAGTGGATCATTTGTTTCCGCTTCAGATTTGTAAAAGCGTAGGTGGTGTGGCTCACGTGGAGCTATACATACGGAAATAAGTGTACGGTATCCTTTTTTATGCAAGTACGACCACACCACATATCATCGGACTGCCTTCAAGTTATTGTGCTTGCAACGCCAGGTTTCCACAAATAGTTTTGTGAAAATACACGACCACTTTAAATCCGCAAGTGAATAAGTTTCCTCCAGAATAAGGTATGGTATGACGAAGCTTTGCTACACCACTGCCATTTTAAGTATGTACATTCAAAGCAGGTTCTGAGGTCTTGTCCAATATTACTAATGTTAAGTAACTGCTCATCTCAAATCTTAAATCATATAAAAGAACAAGAAAATACGTTAACTTCGTACCGAAACATAATCCCTTTCATAGGTACAGTTTCTATGGCATAATGTTGACAACCATTTGAATGGGAACTAAAGTTAGAAAGCCAGGTATCTCTCCTCAGGGTGTGCGCTGGGTTTGGGACCCGCCATGTAAAAAATGCGCCAAATAAAAACAAAACAATAGCCTCGGACGAGAAACCCAACTTTTCATGACGACCATTTCAAACGCATTAACTATAACTAAACTTAAAGTCATATACCAGTAACGTTAGGGCCTTTATTGGGAAGGTGCCTCTGCCCAGCTGATTGATGTCCTCATAAAAATAAAGGCTGACATCACCGCCATCCAGGAAGTGCAATGAACAGACTGAAACGAGTAGGTCATTGTGGCATTTACTACTGTGGTCATATAAAGGAGCGGTGTGGTCGGTGTGGAATTCGTGGAAGGAGAGAGACTCCATCACCGAGTCTTGGCATTCGCCCCGGCGGACGAACATCTAGCCACAAACCCCATGAAAGCGAAGCTCTTCTACATATCGCTGATTTGCCCACGCTCCGACGGAAGAGAAGGACGATGGGACCAAAGATGCTTTCTATGATGTCAAAATCGTGGAGGTGGAAGGTATCTTTGGCGCAATAGTCGGTAAATTCAGCCTCCATGAAGAAACATCCCCAAATGGGTCGAGACAGATCGAGGCAAGTCGAAATATGGTTATCTGTAGTACTACATTCCAGCATAGAAAAACTCACCAAGTTTCCTGGCTGTCTCCGGATCGAAAAACCACTAAACACAATTATAATGTGGCGATAGATGGAAGAGACGTCTCCAGAGTTTTAGACGTGCGTACGCTCCGAGGTCCTAATGTCGATTTGGCCCACCATCCTGTGCAGCCAAGGTTCGCACCCACCTCTGTGCAACAAAAAACATTCGTTTACAAATACAAGGAATTTTCGACGTCGAGAAGCCGCAATCACAACAGACAGCCGAACGATTTTCTACTTGACTTAAGCCATTGGTTTTCGGAAAATGCAAAAGAGCTCGTAAGACGAGGAGTGGCATGTTGCAGCACAGAGAAAACATACTGCCTACCTCGCAACGTTACGATTGACCACGATACATGCAGAATGGGATAGGTACCGAGAGTAGAAGGGGGAAACGAGACGCATTTTCAGACAGAAAAAGAGAGAGGCCGAAATGCGTGAGTACAAAGAGATTGACAAGTTGGCCGACAGAAGTAATACACGAAAACTCTACGAAAAGATGCGTCGACTAACGAAGGTTTCAAGACCGTAGCGTACTCTTGTAGAACCCACAAAGATGATCTAGTGACTGATGCCCAGAGCATACTAAATTTAAGGAATTCTCTAGCCTTCTGAATGACAGTGAAAAGCATAACGCCGGAAGAAGACGAATCCGATTCCACAGTCGATGACGATGGAGCAGATGTTCCATTGTCTGACCATGCCTCCATCTTCCAATAACTTTCATCTACTCAATTAATTTTCCAAAATGCAAATCAAGCACCAAGAAATATATTAGTATACAATTTTGCACGAATATATGGACCCATTCCTTTTGCGAATATTTGACCGAAAATATTGTTCTCTGAGTTTAGAATTTAGAAAAGATTTCCTCATCACAAGTCTACCCGCATGTCAATTATTATTATTATAATCGGATCAGTATTTCTCTTAGCCCACCATGGTGTTAATATAAAGTAAGTCATCGGCTTTCATACTTCGAAGTTGCAAGAGTATAAATAGTTCGGTTACACCACAACTTAGTCTTTACAACTGAATTAATACGTTAAGTACTCCACACAGAGTTTTGTCTCTTGTCTTTCAGAGGTTGAGTTGCGTGATTTAGGTCTTGTTGTAGAGGGGCAAATTTTTGATTTTTCTGCATCAGGTGTGAGTTTGTGTCCATTTACCCAGTTATCGCAGATATCAAGGGTTTTCTCTATGTACGAAGTTGATGGTATTTATTCTATATATGTATATATTTTTAGAAATTTACATGGATTTCGGGCACCCTTAAATTCATGTGAAGTAGTACACTGGCTATTAAAAATGCTAATGTTGAATTGCGAAATAAACGATTATTATTGCAGGCACAACTTTTGGCTTCGTTGCTCTTGCGAATAGTTTAAAAAGGCAATGGTGCATGGCGTGGTCGAGCTAGAAAAAAGAACCTACAAAGAGAGCGAAAGTGTTGTCCAAACAAAAATAAAAGAGTTTTAAGGTTATGCAAATTAAAAATACCGTTTAAAATTAAATGTTTATCTGGCTGGTGAACAGGAAAAAAGGAGGCAATCCTAGAATCAAATGGCCGAAGTTAGAGAAGGGATACACTTGCATCCGAAATTTACATCTAAATACAATAACCGCCTGGCAAGGGAAAGGGAAAAAATGTGAAGCCGGACTCGACCGGACTCACATTTTACCAGCCTCTTTTTTGTATTCCTTAGATAAGCAGCACTTGTTTGTGTATTTGGTGCTTGCCCTCTTAAAATGTTGCACTACCGCCGATTGACCTTTAGCATTTGCAACTTTAAGCTTTTAAGAACAAAGGAGGAAGTCAGTGATGTTGTCATTTAACATACTTACATTTATAAAAAGAAAAAAACAAATCTGCCATTGTCCGCTTATTCGCCCACTAAACAAAGCAGCTCTCTGCAAGAAAAGCCAATGAAGGCGAAACAGCACAAAATGTTATGTGAAAGTTTTAAAGAACTGAAACAGGAAAAAACAAAATTGGAAATGCAAATGGACAGAAGCTGAAAAGCGCACAACAACATGCCACTTAAGTAAAACGTGTAAGCCGAGGTTAAAGAAGACGTCTCCCCAGGTCATGATAAAGGTTGAATGGCTACTTGAATAGTTATTAGGAAGACGAAGACGCCTTTTATCACTTTGTTTGCTTTAATTTTCAATATAATTGCACAATAAATCAAAAGGAAAAGGAAATGGAGAACTGACGGGAATGAGGATTTTATTTGGCGCAGTATACCAAAACTATGAAATATTTTGAGTTGCCTTGGCAATAAATACCCATTTTAGTTGGAATCTCTCTTTAATTGTAATAAGTAGTGACTAATTCTATTGAATATAGAGATAGGGGTAAATTATTTTAATAATTTGATGCAACTTTGTACACATATTTCTTAGCAACATGTCAAGGTTGCAATTGAAGGCGGACTGATTTGGATTAATGCCCAACGACAAAACGCAATTATTTGAAATTGTATAAATTGTATAAATTGCCAATGACAAAACTCCGCAAAAAGACTCGGATATACATATAACCGTAATTTGGTGCATGGATTTGAAGTTGTGGGACATTTGTAGGCTGAAATACTGGAAGTGGCCGGCCTACTACCTACTTCTAATCCCAATTCAAACTCCCAAATCACTAAAGCTTTGGCAACCAAATTCGCATACATCAAATATTTGCGGTGTTCCCTCCGAAAGTGAACGACAAAATGAGTGAAAGCTGAAATCTATACAGTCCACCATATAACGGTAATATTGAAAACTAGTAAAAATGCGGCAACTCATTTAATAAGGTCGAGGTTCCCTACTTTTTTTTTAAAAGAAGGCACAGAACTTTAAAATTTAACGGGGAATGAAATTGATGCGATATGTGGGAGGTGGCGTCATGTTGTTGAAACCAAATATAGCCGAGATCACGAGCTTCAATTTCCGGCATCAAATAGTCGGTTATTATTGCGCCAAAATGGTCGCCTTTGCCGGTTACTTTCTCCCGACCGACCGAATTACACCAAACCGTTGTTTTTTCTGGATGAAATGACAGCTCTTGATTATCTTCAGTCTGCTCTTCGTACCCAAAGTGGCAATTTTGTTTGTTTACTTGCCTATTAAGCCATAAATGGTCCTCCTCGCTCAACAAAATTTGGCTCGAAAACGTCGAATCTTCTTAGAACTGTTCAAAAGCGCATTGAACGCAGCGATGTCTCTTGGGCAGGTCAAACAGCTTTAGTTTAAGTACGCGACATAAAATGTGCTATACGTTAGCCCAAGTTGTTGCGAACGGCGCCGAATCGAACCTCCATGGTCATGGTGTACACTCTTAGCTGCGTCTGCTTTATTTTCTTCCCTGCGTGCTGAACGTGGTATATTCGGTGGAATATTATAATTTTCGGTGGAATAATGAATTCTGGAAATCAAGGTATGTCAATGATGGTGTTGCGAATAATAAGCTCAGTAGTCCGATTATGTTGACCATACGTTAAGTGAAGCGCGCGAAACACATTCTTTACGGAACGTGAAGTTTCTTAACAAAATTGAACAATTTGAAAAAGTTGTTCAGGTGCAAGTCGTACCATGACGAAATGCCAATCAATACGGGACAAAAATAACATGACATCAAGACACGACTCACTCGTGATCTATCAAAAAAATACTATTAAAAAACTACCTTTACTTGGATCACAGACATTATGTTTTACCACGGAAATGGTGACTACGTCGAATACTTATTCCTTCCAAAGTGAATATCTATATATTTTTGATTTTTTAACTTAAGGTAATCTATAGCCAAGTTATGAGAGGCAGCCCTAAATTTTTTTATGAAACGCTCCATTGCTGTCATTTCCATACTTTTTAATATTTATACATGAAAACTTAGCAAAATATAATTCAAGTGGTGTAATATAATGTACCATTGGTTTTAAAAATAGATTTTAGCTATTTCATAAAATAAAACTTAAAGAAAAATGCCCTTTTCTTGTACGAATTAACCATGCTCTTCCCTTATTGTACACAGAAAGGTATACCTTAACCCGTCTGTAATAATTAATTCATATCTACTTTAATGTCGTTTGTGTTATTAGTTTACGCTTCCGCACCGTCCCTTTTATTCGCTTCAGCGTTCGGCGTTGTCGCTGTTTAGCGATGCAATGATAATAATGGCTTAAAAGATTTCAATTAGTTTATGACGCTGCCATGCTTTCACTGTTTTATTACCTCGGAATAAAGGCAAGATAATAAAAGCGAAAGGTGCGTGCTATTTCTTGGCCGGATTTTAAAGCAAGGCTAAATGCTTCATAATCCTATTTGCACCCAGTAATTTGGTTGCGAATGTTGGGACTGTTTCTATAGCTTATTATTCATGAGGGTTGTATTTTAATTTACATAATATTAAAACTCCTCAAAAATGAAGATGTATTAAGGTGTGAAAATTTTGTCCCAATTCATAACATTTTCAAGATATTTAATACAGTTAATTACTTGGCAAAATCGTTTCACAATACACATTCAGAAAAATCAGATAAAGTGATTTGACTTTCCGATAGATAATAGAAGCCAAGTAATTATAAAGTTCTACATATTACATGTGATTATATTTAAAGTCAGCCGGAAAATCACACTAAACCAACGAAGTACATACGAAATCACACTAAACCAATCGAAGTACATATACGAAGTTTATCGAATATCGATACACACCGTAATGACAACGGAAAGATCAAAGATGAGTTTATTTGACGTATGAGAGGGAACAGCGAACAAATACCTAATTCTACAAGTTACTCACCATCCCCGTTCTACTATATGGTGCAGGGCCATGGCCGATGACAACATTTGATGAGTCGGCGTTACAAGTTTTCGAGAGAAAGGTTCTAAGAAAGATTTACGATAGCATATAGTTCAGCGAATTTAGAGAGAGCGACTGCGTTGCCTAGGATGAGAACACTTCCGCCTTGAGAGCGTTCGATGCAGCAGCCGCCGGGAGAAGCAGAGGAAGAAGAGACTTTCACACCGTTGGAAAGAAAAGGTGGTGAAGCACCTGGCTACGCCAATAAGGAAGAAAGGGAGAGGAGAATGAGAAAGAGGAGAGGCCGATGTCTTTTTATAAATTGTAGCATATTTCGTATATATTATATATGACCAATATACCATCTGATCAAATTTAACTCGGACTGATTCATTTAAACAACGTGCTTAAACTCTTTATTTTCTTTTTTTCTAGGTTGGTTTAGCAGCGACTTGAGTGGTACATATCATTCAGTAGAGGTTCTGAAGTCTCAAGCATGTAGCTCTTTTCCACCTCTGTTAGTAAATTATTATTATAGCAGAAGATCTCTTCAATCTCTTATGATGCAATTAAACACATAATTCTAAATATTTTGGATATGAATGCAGTCATTGCTAAATTCGTACCAAAATATCTTAATCTTCATAACCGCATATTATTATTATTTTATTATTAAAAATATGCAAAATATTAAACCTAATAGTAAGAAAGGAGTACAAGCTACTATGGCCATCGCCTCCGATATAATAGTATAAAATTACAAAGTTTATTTTTTATTATAAAAATTAATTATATTAAAATAAATTAATAAAAAACCTTTTCGCGTAGTTTGTTTACGATTGCGTATTCGTGTTTAAATTTCTTCCAGTCCGCAACTTTCCTTTCATATATGTGTCTGCTTAACATTTTGCTGAGGTCATTTTGGTCTTGCACCTCGTTAAAAAAAATGGGGTAGATTCGAAGAATCTTACCGCGTTGTCAGCGTATTCGTTCCCAGGAATGCCAACGTGACCTGGCACCCAGAGAAGGAAGTAGGACAGTAGCCATATTGATTGAAATTGGGAAGTGGTCAGTACCTTTAAGCTCGGAAAAAAACACTCCATTCGATTCTCGGAGACAGTTCGGGGGAAGAAAAGGAGAGGTCTATATTGGTGAACGTTGAATGAGTTGAAAAGCGGGTGGGAGCGCCATTACTGAGTAATGAAAATTGGTGGTTTGTAATAAGGTTTTCAATTATCAAGCCCCTTGGATTTGCCAACCCATAGAAAAGGTTTGGTAAGCTGATGATATATACACCTAAGGTCGGATTCGTTAAAAATGTGCTGAGGGGGAATGTAAGTATTAACAACACAAATTGGATGGCTAAGTTTTAATTTGATTGATATGGTAGACAATGTTGCAGTAATATTAAAAACTTTATGAGGTATATGTCTTTTAACTAGTATACCAACTCCTTGTTTGTTAGTATGTATGTTGTTTAAATTAAAAAAGTAACCAGTGTATTGTTTGGGAAAATATGTTTTTTGGATATTTGTTATTGAAATGTGAGTTTTCTGAATACATATCACATCTGGGTTCTTTTCTTTGATAAGTAATTGCAGTTCGTGGTAATTGTTCCAATATCCATTCATGTTCCATTGGATGATTTTTAATACCATCGATAAAAATTACCGGATAGCAGAACGTGAGAATATGTATTTATGTGAATAGTCGTGTATGAAGTGTTTCGTTATTCCAGCATTTCGTTTTTAGATGTGTTTTGTTCTTGGGGGGCGAGAACTTGAGAGAGAGTTGGGAGAGGTTGATAATATGATAATTGAGAGAAAAAGTATGGTGAGTTTGGTTGAAGAGATGGATTTATATTAGTTAGTTTGTTTCTATTTCGTTTTGATCTGTGATTGGATATGAGATTTCCAAAACTGTATAGTTGGAAGAGTTATTTTGTATGTTGGTGATGATAGTTGATGGAATGTTATTATTTCTTTTTATTGCTGTAACATATTCTTCTTTCGGGGAGTCTGGTATGTTGGCTTGTTTGCTAGGAGTGCTGGATATGTGGGAAAGGTACAAATTGTCAATATTGGTTTGTGTTTTGTTTAAGTTTTTTTTATTGGCATTATTGTTGTTTTCGTAAATTGTTGTGTTGGTGGAGTTGATTCTATTGTTTGGTGTGACTGTGCTATAGCTTTTATTGGTTTTGCTTGTATTTGTAGTGGATGCAATGTCAGCATATGAGCTATTGGAAGAGTTTGTTACATTTTCTTTTTGTTTGTATATTTTTGTAGCTTCCCGCATTGAACACTTGTTCACAGTTTTGATTTTTAGAATTTCTTTAGCTTGTACAAATATTTTGGGCATTCCTTGGAGGAGGAGGGATGTGCTTGGAAACAATTAGCGCAAAAAGTGCGATCACAGTCGGAAGGAGAATGAGAAGGGAGGGCACAGTTTTCACAGAGAGGAGAGCGTTGGCATTTATTTTTTGTATGCCCAAGAAGCTGACAAGATTTGCATCGCATGGGGAGGGGTATATATTGGCRAACTAATACTTTGCACCARGCGATATCGATTTTATTGGGTAAATTATAAAGATTAAAAGTGAGCAAGACCACTCCCGATGGTAATAATTTCCCATCGATATATTTTTTAAATTTATAAACTTCAACCACTCCTTGGGAGGATAATTCTTTAATGATTTCCTCCTCTGCAACATTGTTGAGAAATGGAGCGTATACGGTACCTTTCACTTGGTTGAGTGATACGTGTAGCGTGGCTAATATTAGGACAGACGCATACCAATTGTTTTGCCCTTAGACATTTTTCGGCTATTTTGTTATTCTTTACCAGAAGCAATAGTTTTCCATCACGAAGAGTGGATATGTTATGCAGTAGGTTTGGAGAGATCAGTAGCTTCAATCACATTAAATTTTGGGTCGTCTGCTTTACTTTCGGGAAGAAATGGGAAATCTTCTAATTGAACAGTTATTGGAGACTTGCCTTTTTTTTCTTTTTGGTCTCGTGTCGAGTATAGAGAAGCGATTCTCCCTGATATTTGATGGCCTCGGAGCTATCATACAAGTGTAAAAGTTTATGTTTTTGAGGTTAGAATGCTAGTGAGTAATGTAAACACGAACAATGAAAGAAATAAAGCACTTGCGAGTGGTGAAAAACGAATTAAGTAGTAGACGAAATTAAGAAAAGCACCGCGTAAGCGAAAAACAAAAGACGTCTTTACGGCACGAGAGATAGTCGATCACTCCATAACCGCGTAATTATTGGGTGACACATGTGTTTATGAATATGGTAGCGAAACCGTCAAACCAAACCAAATCAATTCACTGAAGGCATGGCAAGACAGCCCAGCCAAAATTTATAGCATAGAAAATTGTACTAAATGTTGGTATGCTTGTATGGGCGCACCATTTTGAAAACGATAATGGAGATTTGTAACCAAACACTACAAATTGTAGTTATTTTGTCATACCGCTCAAATCTGATATATGATGTATGGTAAATGATATAAAATAAACTTGAGAATAAAAATACATTTAATATCGCATACGTATCTCGGCAAGGGAAGGATATAAACTAATTTCATCTCTTAATATTTGGGGCGGAGAATCTTCACATATCTTCCGATGCGCAGTGTTTTTTAAAAATATAAACAGTTCAGAGTGATCTAAACTGGTCTACCGTGTCACAAACATACGTAAGTAAACAAAACTATTACACTCCGTGCCACACGTGGTGAGTGTACGAAAACACGGAAACAAAAAGTCTTCATAAAAAATCTATTCATTGTTACACTTAAACTCGCTTTAAAAAATCCTCGAGTCATTGCTTTAATATAAGTGCAAAGCAATTGCTTTTTGTTGTTATTATTCGGAGCATACCATACATAAGCAATAAAATTGTTTTTATAAAATACAAATACACTTGAAATATAAGAAGCACCATTATACCTGCTGGCGCCACTCGCTGTCTTTCGACTAACTGTTCGCTTACTTAGCTCTTTTCTCGTGTTGTTTTGCACATTATGCTGTTTGTGTTGACGTTTTTCATTTCGTTTGCTTTCATTCGTTGCCGCACAAAAACTGAATTCACAGGTGTTTTGTCACTTTGACGCAGCGCAGACTAATATTCTCCAAAAAGGAGTGTACATAACACACATATGCGAGCTCATCTATTTATACATATGTATACATATATCTACGCCCATCTGTAATAGTAACATAAAAGCACGCTCGTGGACGAATGCTCCCAGAAGAATACACACCCTTTGTTGGGAGCATGAAAGGAATGAAATTACGCGCTAAAAACTGACGTTGTGAAAAGAATGCAATACTTTATTTACACTTGAGTGAATTGTTGCGCTTTTACTGCTCCGCCGGTATGGCGCGTATCTTGAGCGAGATAGCAACCGCCACCAGCGTCCAATATAGCAATATAATGACACTAAGCCAGGTGGGCGGCGAGCTGGTCCCCACGCAGCAATCGGCATGCAACCCAGTATAAACTGTCTGAACAGGGTTTAATAGTAATCGTAGTATTTCTAGGATAGGTAAGCTTTGCAATAAATATAGGTACAAGTTGACACCACACAAATTTCGAAGCCTGTTCAAAGAAATTCAATTTTTCTTAGTCCTCATCAAGTACAGCATCCGCCGAATCAAATATATACTAAAGTAGAATAACTTTCGTCTCCTGGCAGAATCGCCAGGAAGGTGGAGTCGTTTGTATAAGTTTACGCATGTGAGGAAAGTTGTCTGATGGCCATTCGCTTGGGAGTCGCCCGAAACTTTTCTTTTACATATAGCTCAAGCAGCTCACCACTGCCGGTTTTTGCCCAAGTATCCAAAGAACATCCGTTTGAAGGTGAACTAAATTGAGAAAGCGAAACATCCCCTCCACGGGGTTGTGCGCTGGGTTTGGGAGCCGTCTCGTAAAAACCACCCACAATGAAAAGTTTCCAACAGCCTCGGGTAAGATACCCCCCTTTTGATTTCGATCATGGCAAACGAATTAAGGACTATGGTTGGAGCCGTATACCAGAAATGTCCGGTCCCTTAATTGGGACGGTGCTGCCGCCCAACTGGTTGATGTCCTCGTTAGAGAGAAGGTTGACATCACCGCCGTCCAATAAACGCGATGGACTGGGCAAGGACTGAGATGAGTAATTTTTTTGGCATTTACTACAGTAGCCATATATTCGGTGTGGGAAGTCTAGCTACAATCCGCACCATAACGAAATCCTTCAATATATCGCTGATTTGCGCCCACGCCCCGGCTGAAGAGAAGGACTATGTAACCAAAGATGTCATCTATGAGCGCTGCAGCGCACTTAGGAGAGCTGTTACGATGTCAAAATCGTGCTTGGCGTCTTTAACGCCAGAGTGGGAAAAGAAAGTATCTTTGGCACAACAGTCTGTAAATTCAGCCTCCATGAAGAAACATCCCCAAATGGGTTGAGGCTGATCGACTTCGCCGGGGCCGGAAATGTGGTTATCTGTAATACTAGATTCCAGCATAGAAAATTCACCAATCTACCTAGATGTCTCCGGACGAAATGCGTAATTACGAAGAGCAGAGAGGGAGCGAACACTTCTCCAGCTTGCTGAATGGCAGTGTAAGTATGACGCCAGGAGCAGCCGCATCCGATTCCCCAATCGCTGACGACAAAGCAAATATTCCATTGCCCGACCATGAAAAAGATCGAATAGAAATTGCCCGTCTGACAAACAAAACAGCGGCGGCCGATGGATTGCCGGCCGAGCTATTCAAACACGGCGGCGAAGAACCGATAAGGACTATGCATCAGCGTCTTTGTAAAATATGGTCGGACGAAAGCATGTCCAACGATTGGAATTTAAGTTTTCTCTGCCCGATCCACAAAAAGGGAGACACAATCTGCGCAACCTACCGTGGGATTTGGTATCCCCGCAAAACTAATACGGCTGTGTAAACTGACGTTGAGCAACACCAAAAGCTCCGTCAGAATCGGGAAGGGCCTCTCCGAGAATTTCGATGCCAAAAAAAATTTTAGACAAGGCGACTTTTTACCGTTCGACTCCTTAAATCTACCTCTGGAGAAAATAATACGAACTGCAGAGCTGAATAGAGAAGACACAACGTTTTATAAGAGTGAACAGCTTTTGGCGTATGCCGACAATATTGATATCATTGGCTTCAGAATATGCGCCGTTAGATCTGCTTTCTCCAGAATGGATAAGGAAGCGAAGCAAATGGGTCTGATGGTAAACCAGGGCAAGACGAAATATCTCTTATCAGCAAACAAACAGTCGTGGCTCCCGCGACTTGACTCCCAAAACCATCAAACTCAAAATCTAACGCAGAATATCTCTTGCCAACAGGTGCTGCTCTGGACTGAGTTGGGAACAAAAAGCAAACTCCACAAGTCTCTAACTGTTGCCGTCCTGCTATATTGTGCAGAGGCATGGATGATGACAACATCTGATGAGTTGAGGAAGAGGAAGGTCTCCACTCCGTTTGTAAGACCAGATGAAGAAAGAAATGACTTCGGTTGGAATCTCCAATTGGCGCCACCTTACGAAAAGAACCAACGACTGCCGCGCTGTTATTAACTCGGCTATAACCGCGCAAGTGGTGTCTACGCCAGTATCTCTTTTCGCGATGAAAATGCTCATTATATGACACATTGTACAAATGTTCCATTATTCATTTTATTTCTTAAATCATTTCAGTTCTTAAATGATAAGAAACAAAAAAATATCATCATGTTGTACTACTATGAGCAAAAATCAGTATAGTTTTACTCATAATTTTAAAATTCTTAATTTACTCTTCAACGCCTATGTCGTTCCCCTCTTAGCAATACCACATATGCAAAGGTTTTTTCCAATCTTAGAAACAGTTGTTAAAACCAATTTCCGGAATGGCCTTCAACGCGGCTAGCGATTAACGTTTAATATCTACAATTGACTCAAAACGGTTTCTCCGCAGCGGTCGTTTGAGTTTGCTAAATAGCCGGTAGTCACACGGAACTAAATAAGGCGAATGATATTGGTTGAAAATCGGCGCTAAACTCACGAAGAATCAATGCGATATGCGGCGGTTTATTATCGGAGGGCAAAAACCAGAGTTGTCGGCCCATAATCCCAGCCTTCTTTTACGAATAGCTGCGCGCAAACAATGCATAACATTCAAACCTTGTTGACAGTTTGGCCGGTCGGAGTTTGGAAGTCGGAGTGCGCCACAACTCGATAATCGAAAAAACTGTTAACGTAACCTTGATTTTTGATTGCTTTCACGTGTTTTTTTGACCTTTGTCACAATGTTGGGCTGACTTAACGTCAGTTGCCGGGTCGGTACATATAGATCCAAGTCTCATTGTTAGTGATCATGACATCCTAGTAGTCAAAAAAAAGCATTGTTTTACAGAAGTTAATTCTACGCTGTTTTTCTAAGAAATTGAGTGATTTTGGAACAAACCGTGCTTTCACTTTTCTTAGGCCGAAATGATCTTTCAAAATAGCTTTCACTGATCCTTCCGCCATTCAAACTGTTAATTTTCAAGCACAGATTCCGTTATTTTATTGACATATTGATCAACGGTTGATGCTGATGGTCGCCATGAACGTAGTTCATCGTCGGCGCGTTCTTTACCCTCTTATAATAGTTTGTACCCATAAAAAGCATTGCCTCGCGACAAACAATTATCACCGAAGGCCTTTTCTAAGATTCTTAATGTTTTGGAACCAAAAATTTGTTTCCGTCCACAAAACTTGTTGGATCTTATTTGTATAGTAACTTCACTCATTGTAAAAATGTCGTAATAAAAAAGAAGAAAAAAATTACCGCCGATCTACTGTCGAAAAAGGAAGGGAAGCGGTGCATTTGTTTTTAAAAGTAAAACACCGTTTACCATAGGTGGTTTTCCAGCAAAACTACGAGTCTTATAAAAACGTTATTTGGCAATGACACGATCTACATCTATTTCATATATCGGTTTCTTTTTCCTGTTTTTTGGCCATCTTATTGGTTATGTTTGCACTCCTCGTGGTCCATTTAAAAATATTCTAAGTAAGGTTAGATAAAAAACGTTGCACTTCAGATATTGGCATCATCTACATACAAAGGCTGCAGGTTCTCCAGCACAAAGCGTAGTACTCTACAATTTTTGATTGCTGGGCTGTTTTTAACTAAATCGCAAATGCAGACATCTGCATGAAGCACATCACCCTCCCATGTGTACACCGGATGATACACGTGATTATTGGATATCCCTATAGTATTGCTTTGAAGCATCAAGCATTCCTAAGAGCAATACATTTTTTAGCCTTTTAAATAAACAATCCTCAGTCCTTTATTGGCTTCGCACTTAAGAAAATCACCAAGTATTTTCCAACAAACACATCGGTTCAGAATATTCTCTTTATATCTACTAATTTGATATATAATATGATTGCTATCTTATACGAGTAGACGAAACTTTTAAAATTTAATACATTTAAAGCAGTTTTTCTTCGATATTTAATTAAGGTCAGTTGCTGCACGTTTGCTCTTTCAATCATGCAAAATTTCGCTCGGGCAACAGCTGAGCTCATGCTTGTTTTGTCATACATTTTCATCACGCTTCACTGAAAAGCAAATCAAGTGATAAAATCAAAATGAAAGAATGAAATGAAATTGAAGAATTAACCGACCCACTCGCACACATCTGTATATAACGGCAAGTGCTCACTCCAATGGCCAGCTGGTGGTCCGAGTTGTATAGAAAGTCAAGAGGCATTAGTTGCATTATACTATGGGCGTGTGCTTCCCTATCCGCTATTACAAGCTGTGGATGTGCAATTTGTCGCTAGCTTGAAAATTGTTGCAATACATAGCAATCAACGTTCAGCAGCTAAAAATGTGTACCAGTTTCAGCGAAGCAAGTATCATACATACACACACGCACACACACACACACAGAGTACCTTGCATATTTATATACCGTTTTTATGGTACACTTTAACACCATGCTTTAATCACACGCCCGCATCTCTTACACACACCGACTCCTTCAATCACTCATCCATTCATTCATGTATTCGTCCATTCATTACACTCATCCCGTAGTTGAGTGACTGCTTAGCAGCGGCAGCTGCATTGCGCTCAGATGGAAATGAAGCACGCTCGGACGACGGACGCTCCATCGCTGCTTAGCCAGCTACAAACTTTGGATCTGGGCTTGTGTTCCTATTTGATTGCGCTGCTAGCTGGCTGGCTGGCTAAACTGGCCTGGCAAGGATAGCAAGCAGTATGTCATTGATATGCGGCATGTTGGCGCGGGCTAAAGCCGTTGCTTGAGCCAACCATCAGTCGCATAAGAAGATAGCACGTCTCATGAGTTCACGGTCGCGTGAACAATGCAAGAGGACGCTTAGCTGGCAGATGTCCTGCAAGGATGTCAGCGCAAGTGTCAGTATTTCGTAATCGCTGTAGCTTTGCAGGCAATACAACAGCATCGCTGGCTCGGTGTAGGTTGCTGCTGCTAAGCACTTGCAGGAAATTAAAAATGGGCGGATGAATGGACTGCATGTATAGAAGTGGAAACGATACGTATTAGTACCCAGTCAGTGCACAGTTGGTGTTGGATACCAATGAATCAATTTTCAAAACTGCTAATGAATACACCAGGAACACATTACACAATAAATTGGGTTGAATTGTGTGTTCCGAAGTCGTCCATATGTTAAATAACGATATATACCATACTATTGTTAGACATCTTCAACACACTATTCCTGCCATATATTGAACATTAGTATTGCGACTTGATATTTCTTGTTGTATTCCTTTCGCAGATATTGCACGGATAGCTTTGTTCTCACCAGTTAATAAGTTAAAGCAATTATATTGTATCCTGCTTTGTATAGAATTCAGAGTTTCAACTCCGAATCCCCACCTTGGAATCTTACTTCACTTATTTTTGGATCACAATTGCTAAGCATATACCCTTAAAGTAACACATGTTCAATTGAGTAAATTCATTTAAATAGTTGTCCTCAGAAGCCAATAAACACTTTTCCACACTCAAATCATGTTGCTACAATAATTGTTTAGAGCTTTGTAAGCTTGTTTTGAGTGCCTCAAATAAGCTTTGTGAATGAAAAATAAAGGGTGATCCAGTTTTCTACTTTTTTATAGAAAAAAAAAACAAAACATTTCAAATTTAATGGTTAATGTTTATTATCATTCGAAAGAATCTCATCATACGATTTTGGTGGCCACTCGACCGGCCCAAAACGTAAAATTATCTGCTCACCGAAATGTTTTTTTAATAAATCCTTTTTTTGATGCGATGATGGGAAGTGGTGCCATCCTGTTGGTTTTTGCTCAAATTTAACTATTTTTGGCACAAAGATATACTGTTATGAATAAAACACACCCTTATACGTTCATTGGGATAGATCACTTATTGTCCGATATTTGTGGTACAAGGTCACCCCGAAGTTCGACAATTTTTATATTAGGTATATGAGGCCTAAGAGAAGTGTTAATCCGATTCGGCCCGTTTTTGACATACACACATACCATTATAACAGAATGATTATAAATTAATTTCAGTTTAATATATCGAACATTGACCGACATTTTCGATCAAAAGTCAATATAGGTAACGGGGTCTAAATATTCAAGTTCAATTTAAAATTGTGGTGTATGGAAAGTAGGTGTGGTTGCTGTCCGATTTCGTTCATTTTCACCATCTGTTATAAGAATATAAAATGCATGCTATGTACTAAATTTTGTCGAAATCGGTCAGTTGGGTCCAGAGATATGATATTTTACCAAAAGTGGGCGGTGCACGCCCATCGACATATTTTCACGCCGGCTCCCATAACACCATCTCGGCTCTCTCTCACACCATCTCGGCGGTAGATTTTCATGTTTCTGGTGGGGTTATCCTCCGATTCCATCCATTTCCACACAGCTCTTATAAGATTTCCACTAAGCAAATTTGGAATAGGAGTGTGTACATTAATCTTGTTAAAGGGCTTTTTATTTTATGGATTAATATTATTTGGTCTTTTAAATTTTTTTACATCAAGTCGGGAATACGATATCATGTAAATTGCCGCCGCCACAGTTGATTGTCATTTGAGCCCTTTTTATAATATTTTCTATCACTTTGGCCTGAACTTCTGGCGATAGGTCCTCACATTCTTAACGCATATTTTCTTTAAGAGCTGCAAGAGTCTGAAGCTTGTCGGAATAAGCCCGCATCTTCAAAAAGCCTCACAAAAAGAAGTCTGGAGAGCAAATCGCCAAAACGGGAGATTAGGCGCCCGAGAAATGCATCCTTCAGCATATCGGTTGTGGCACCTGTAGTGTGTGCCGTTGCACCGTCTTGTTGGAACCACATGTTTTCCAATCTTAATTCATCAAATGGCGCCAAAAAGAACTCGTTGATCATTGCTCTGTAGCGCTCAAAACTCACAGTAACCGTTTGGCCAGCGACGTCTTCGAAGAAAAAAGATCCGATGAGTCCTCCAGTGAAAACCACAGCACACCATTCAGTGACTTGGAGCGAGTGTAATGGCTCTTCGTAGGTTACACGCGGATTTTCAGTGTTCCAGAAGTGTAAATTTTGCTTATTTACGTACACGCTAGGATGGAAATGAGCCTCATCACTATTGATTATTTTTAAGGAAAAATCATCTTTTTCTTGGTGGTGATTAAGGATGGCTTTAGCTTATATTAGACGCGATCAGTAGCTAACAGCTGATGCACTGTCTGGACTTTGTACGGAAACATCTTCAAATTTCTGTACCAAAATTCGCTTTAAACACCGTCGACTGATACCAATTTGCGTCTCACGTTGTCTGGTCGATGTCGACAGCGCTTCCATGGCATCCTCGGCAACAGCAGCAATATTCTCTGCAGAACGGGTACTCCGGGTTTTGCCACGCCTGGCAACATCTCGTGTTGTGCCAGTCTCTTATAGGCGAGCACCTAAACGTCGCAGTATTTCACCAGTAGGCGTCGGATGGCCAGGAAATCTGCGACGAAATTCACGTTGTGCCAAGTTCACCGACCGGTTGTTGGTCAAATAAATAGTCACCAATAACCCGCGTTCTGGAGCAGTGTTGCATACCATTGTTTATTTACGTATATTTCGCATGTGTTTACTACACAAATGTCAAAACAGAACTGACATTAGACGTCAATTGCAAAATATATAGCATCTACTGATAGGAGGATTACTTTTGCGCTAACCTGAAGAGCACAGTTTCTTTCTAGATTTCGAGTATATGCCGACAGACTACATATTCTCTCGAGTTTGTGAGCCAGGCAAATTATAAAGTTAATGGGACTAGCGTTTCAAGCCGCAATATGTTCAAGAAAATAGTTCAACTAATATTGTTACGATATCTCACATAGTGACTAAGATGTATGATATAAAGAAATCTGAAGTTCGAAAATCATTACATTGTACATGGCGTAAAGTACACAGTAAATTATTGTACGGAGTTTAACTGTTTTCTGGGCAATCTACTATCTTACAGATATAACGATATTTTTGTCACATCGAGCTAAAATTTTCCATATGTTTTTTTCTCCTCAAGAAGCTGCTCATTAATCGGACCACTCTATCCTACAGCTGTCATGCAAACTGAACGATCGAAATCAAGTTCTTGTAAGAAAATTTTTGTATTTACGAAGGATATTAAAGCGTCAATGCAGCCGAAATTAGCGGGTTTCCTTTTCCTTTTTATTTATTTGTTGTATTATTTTAGCCTTTGGTGTCACTGTTTATATAGAATTGATCGTGCACTACTTTTTCAAACCAGTCCATGTTTGGCCTATTGGTAAGCGGTTTGTATTGCCTAGTCCGAACTCACACATAAATAGATTTATGCCAAGCAATAAAAACATTCCGAAGCGCCATGCAAATGACCGGCAACAGATGTGTGCCACAATAGTTATTGGATTGTTGTAATTGTTGGTTTTGTTATGTACCTGTACAATTGTTCTAATTTTGTTAGCAATTTCGCATCCGTTTGAACGGTGAAGCAGCGCACCTAAATACATACATATATATTACATACAGTAAGTGCATAATATACGCTTAAATGAGTACGTGAGCGTTTAAGGCGCACAACTAAATTTAAATATACATATTTACAGGGAGAGATACTTGAAGTGATCTCGACGTTCGAAGCTGGATGGAATAAATATTCTTAGTAAGGGTTTGAATGGATTGAAGGACCATATTGCTGTTTTCTAACCTACCCACCTTATATCCGATAACTAACTTGACATGAAAGAAGGTCTTCCAGTTGCTATGAACTTTTAAATTGTTATTTATGGGAATAATAGAAGCTTAAGGCGTTATTGAGATTTCATTTGAAGAAGTCACCATTTTTTTTTTAGCAATTTGTTGAAATTAAAAGAGTAGATCCCTTGCCTTTATATAGCCTTAGTACCACGAAATGTGCGATCTTGAAATTGTAAAAGCTCTACAGATCTATAAAACATATATTCAAGCGTTCACTAAACTGTAATTTCCGATTAATGTTTTATTGCAGGACTGAGCATTTATTGCAGTCACTGTGGCACTGATAGTCTTCCTTAGTTGGATGCACGCTCCTATCCTTTGACCGTTCGAATAGACAGTTGTGCAAATAGTTATCTACGAAGCTTCAAGTGGCAAGCAAAATAAATACATACGTACATTCATACCATACCATATTTGCATAACGTTGCAAAACAAAATAAGGAGTTAGGCAAACAAGATGCATCAACAGCTGTCCGCAGGCTTTAGTCAAGGCAGAATAAGCACAACAACGGAAATGTCGATTGTTGCATTCAAAAGGAGAATCAAACAAATATTAATAATATCTCGAAACGAATTTGAAATGTACAAAATGAAGAGATGGTGTACAATCCTCCTCAAAAATGCAGGAAGTGAGCTATTTCTTTAATCATTTAAAGTTTGAAAGTGAATTTAATACTAAAGTTAAATATAACTTTTGAATTAAACAGAAATATTGTAGAAATATTCTTAAAGCAGTCATTACAGAATTTTCTTAGGTTAAGGTTAAATATTGAAATTGGGTAAAATCGTTCTCTTAATATACGAAGATGTCCTGCTATGTGGTACAAAGCCATGGACGATGACAACATCTGATGAGACGGCGCTACAAGTTTTCGAGAGAAAGGTTCGGTGACATAATTCAGCGAATTAAGAGACAGTGGCTTCGCTGGCTACGTCATGTTATCCGAATGGATGAAAACACTAAAGCATTGAGAGCACTCGACGCAGTACCCGCCAGGAGAGGCAGAGGAATAGGAAGATCTCACACCCTTGGAAAGACCAGTTGGAGAAGGACTCGACTTCGCTTGGATTCTTCAAGTGGCGTAAGCTGCGAAAAGTAAGAACGACTGGCGCGCTGTTGTAAACTCGGCTGTAACCACGTAAGCGTTGCCTTTAATGAAGAAGAAAAATTGGTCTATCTTTAGATGGACATCCAAACGAACCAGTAGCACGTAATAAACTTATTTATTGATTATTTTAGCAGAATACTTCATAAAATTCTGCCGGCTGGCTGTTGTATTTTTGGTCATTTCTAACGAAGTTCACCGGGCAACAACCAGCGAACTTTTACTCTGATATGAATTGTAGTGTCCCTGCTTCAATCATTGTATTAAATCAACGTAGATTAATCAGTGCCAGATGGCCCTTTTACACGAATTCACAGAATTTGCAAGCAAATCATTTTAATTTGTAAATGTTCCTAAACGATACGGCTTACGTATTCCCTTTTTTTTTTGCCACTGACATTAATAAATTCATGCAACTTCATTCTTCAGTCAACCAACAAAAATTCTCAAATTTTCGTGTCGTTTTTTGGCATTACTTTCTATTGAAATACATTCCTGAAAGGATGTATCATTTGAGCTGGTGCGTTTACGATCAAATTCAGCAAACTAGTACTGGACCATTGAATATGCTGGGACCGATTTTCCATGGTACTTCCCTAGCCATGTTTTTGTATCAATGCTTCCTTTATCCATAAGGAAATAAGGTTTTGTCAAAAGACGAAATTCACTTTTTAAAGTATACCCAAACAAACGTAGCACCACTTTGACCCCAATAACTAGTAAACGATTATGTGAAAGGTCGTAAAACTTGAAAATGAATGAGAAGTATTGATTTTGTGCCTTTGGTGCGATATTTTAATCAAAACAAAACTCTTTTCGCAAAAGCTTTTTGACCCGTGTAGCTCTCCCTAAACCATTAGTTGTAACTTGTATACTTTTTGCAACATGTTGCTAGTGTATAAAATTAGACGTGGGTAAAAAAGCGAAAAAAAAAACAAAAAAATTTGAAAAACATAAAGAGCGGAAAGAAATAGATTAACAACGTGCAATAATGTAGCGAAAAATAGCGGAAAACAACGAACAGACGAAATAAAACTAAACAACAACATACGATACGAATCCGCAGTTTGTGGATTGAGGAAGCCAGAAGTGTAGAGCAAAACTCTTTGAAGCGCGTAGGGTCGAATTTCTTACGCTTTTATTTGTGTATGTAGAGAAGTTGGTATGTAATTTTTTTGGCGTAATAAAAGCTCGTCTAACCAATAATTATGTGGCCTCAGCCAGCTGCAAGAATTCACGTACCAACAAAAATAGCACTTGGTTACACTTAAGTGGTGGAAGTGGTCACCTTGTGGAAGGTAACCAACGAAAAAACAAATCTGATGTAAAGTGTGCGTGTTTAATGAAAAAGCCGCTAGCAAAAAAGGCAAAAATCATCAGTTCAACAACAGCAAGTGGGCGACTAACAGTGTTCTCGATAACCCATCTGCCCGTGAGTTAAGTTTATTTATTTGCTTTTAAGTGAAATAAAGATTTACTTAAAAAATGCAAGTAAATAAACAGAAATATTAAAAAGTACCGATTTAAGAAAGAAAAAGGACATGGGACCCTTGATCCAATGTTTTTAGTTTTTGGCATCACAAAGTACCAGTGCTTCCACTCATCAAGCGGTATCCCTGTTGCTTCCATCATCGAAACTTTAGCAACTTTGCATATACAGTTGAAATTAAATATCTCTTGAATTGGCAATAGATATCCAAATTCATAGATAACATGGAGTTTCTCTAAGTCGAAGTTTTTTGTAGGTTATAGAGATTCGCGTTAGAGAAATTCAACTATAGTTATCCACATGAGAAGCAGTTGGTCCATTTTATAATGAATTTATTGTATTTTATTATGGTTAATATTAAATTAGTTGAATTAATCGAAATAAATAAGTGCCATATAATGAAGCTGTGGAAATATTAAATATATTGCGGCCAAGGGAAGTTATGGAAGGACTTTATTATCTCGAGTCCATTGGGAATAAGCAGACCGCTTTAAATAAAATAAGAAAATATAATATTATATTAGCCGTGTTTTATTTGACAAGCCAATAGCTAAATCAGGGACAAATAAAACGCACTTAGCTTATACCATGTTCAGATCGACACTTAATCACACGATTTCGGCTGTTGAGTGGTTTATCCTACTAATCCTATATATTTATCGCCATCTAATTGTCAGCATTGGAAATCTATTACATTATAACAGCTGATTTAGAGACTACAAAAAGAAATAATGCAAACAATCAAATATTTTTAAAGCAATGAATCTAATTTTAACTGAAAATCGACTTAACTTATAAAAAATTTCAAAATACTATTATGACAATCTTTTGTTTTGATAAATATTGAGCGATGTGTATTCTTAAATGGCAAAAGCAGCTGCTTTTTCATCTTTCCAACAGCAGTGCGAACGGGCTGATTAGTGAATGTAATTAAATGTAATCCACTCCCTTTAAGTTTTCGGTCTGAACGTGGTATTATTTCATATATTCGCTTAAAAATTAATTGTATTGGCAATGCGGACAAGAACAATCAGCTGATATACAATTTATTTTGAAATTTTAAATTTTTAAACGCTATATTAATATACTATACAAATATATTCATTTTATTTTCATGAGGTCTAGAATAGTACAAAAGACTGAAAACAAGTGTTTACATTTCTCTTAGTTTTAACTCAATACTCATTCACTAAAACTGTAATTTTCGTTTGTTTACATATTCATCTGTCAAAATGAGGTTCCTCGCTATTGCCAACTACTCCAACTACTTTTTTTGGAAAATGCCTATCTATTGTGAATGAAAAAAGCGATGAACTGACACTGCCAAGCCAAGATAATTATGTTGGTAGCTTTAGCCTCAAAATATTGCCTCAAATTTTAGACCTGGTAGTTAAAAAGTCACAAAACCAAAAAGAACTCGTGTCTGCCATTTTGAATATACTGAATAGCGATCATCATAGATATTAATCGATTGTAATTTTTTTATATTTTGTAAGCAACTCAAAAACGAAATGGTTAAAAATAAATAAATTTTACATAAATTTCGTTAATATAATGAAACAAAGTCAACATATATTTTTATTTTTTATTGATAATTATGTTTTTTGACTATGTTATAGAAAATTTAATACAGGGTGGCTGATGCATTTCGCTACATTAAGAAACTCAAATGTTTTTTTTTTTTTGTT
This sequence comes from Bactrocera latifrons, assembly GCF_001853355.1. Taxonomy (NCBI): domain Eukaryota; kingdom Metazoa; phylum Arthropoda; class Insecta; order Diptera; family Tephritidae; genus Bactrocera; species Bactrocera latifrons. The sequence continues at coordinate 2,059,235 of NW_017536074.1, read as the reverse complement.
TTTTTCAGTGTATGGAATTAATTTTTCTTTAATTCAGGTCAAAGCTCATTCAATTTTATTTAATATAGCTTAATTAGTTTTAAAAATAAAGGAATTTAAGTGCCCCCCTGCTCGTTGATGCATGTGCGGCATCTTACCAAAAAGTTGTTCATTACTACTTTGAGAGTTGAGACAGGGATAGCCGCAATTGCTTCTCGAATGGATTGACTAAGTTCATTCAAATTTGTTGGTTTTGCTTTGTAGACTTGCTGTTTGCAATAATCCCACAAGAAAAAGTCAGGTGCAGTAAGGTCAGGCGACCTGGGTTGCCAACGGAATGTGGAGTTTCTGGATATAAGCTTATTGAGAAATTTTCGTCGCAATTCTGTCATAGCAGGTTGGGCTATGTGAGGAGCTGCACCATCTTGCTGAAACCACACTGAGTTGAAAGAAATTCTCATTCGCCGTAATTTTGGATAGAAAAACTCTCTCAACATGCTCAAGTAACGGTCTCCAGTGACCGTAACGGTGTGACCGTTTTCTTCGAAGAAGTAGGGCCCGACAATGCAGCGTGATGAAACTGTACACCACACTGTGACACGAAGTGGATGCAATTCCGTATCATGGAGTATCTGTGGGTTGGAAGCACTCCATATTCGACAATTTTGTTTGTTTATGTTGTCGTTTCAGTCGAAATGGGCCTCGTCAGACATGAAAAGACAGTTCAACATGTTCCATCCTCTTCCACCATTTGAAGAATCTCCTGGTTCAAAATTCTAAGCGAAACGGCTAGTCTGCAGCGTTCAGTTTTATATGGGAATAAGTCCAAATCTTTGAGAATAATTGACTGCAATGACTGTCTGCTTACACAATTTTGAGCAGATAAGCTTCTCCTCGAAACACGTGTATTGTTTTGAATGGCAGCAGCTACAGCAGCGATTGTTTCCACTGTTTAAACTGAAGGATTTTGATGGTAAGGTCTTCTGTTGACTATCCCATGCTAAGAGAAATTGTTTACAAGTCTCATTATGGTCCATCTGCTCGGAGCATTGCCGCCAAACGTGCGCCTATACTCTCTTTGAACCGAAACTACGGACTCCAGTGCGTGATAGTGGCGGACAATCCAAATTCTTGTTTCAGTGTCCCAGTTACCCATTTCTGTTAAATGTAAAAGTCAATCTGCAAAATAAATATAAAAAAATTACCAGATTCATTAAATAGAAAAAAAGTTATATAATTTTTTTTTTTTTTTTTTTGTTATCGACATATATATTTTCATTCAAGTATAAAAACATCTCTSAATAATGAAATGTAGTAGAGTTTGTGACTATCACTTACGGAATAGCAAAATCGTCTCAAGTCTCAAAAATTGTCTCTGTCAAATTTAGAGACCGGATACTGTATCACAGTACAGAATGGCACGATTAGTCTTCCATACAAAATGAGCAAATAGCTTAATTTGGTGGTCAAATTAAACACGCCCACTATGTACAGCTAAGAAGTCATTGAGCGGTTTTATTTTTATAGCTTAATCGCTACAAGTTTGTGTTACGGGAACTACTGAGGACTTGAATAAGTATGTATGAAAATCCAGAAGCCAAAGGCGAAAAACATAAGAGCTCTATTATTCTGATATTTTACGAAGGTATAATTACAACCTAAAGTACCAAATTCCAATCTTCCAATTCGAATTTATACTTGAATTTAATATTAATAACAGTATTGGCAAGTTTTTCGTGCTGCTTGTGGTGATAAATCTTATTAATGGCGATTTTAAAGTTCGGAAATAAAATTAATCTGAAAAATTACAAGTAAAAGTGAAACCAATGTCTGCAGTTTAAAAATACAACGTCTTATTGCCTCTCAACGACAACAAAATGGTTTATTGCAGCTGAACTCTGGCACAGTAACCATTCGATTATCACATTATGATAAAACTTTTTTTTGGTCGTTTGTAAGAAATATTGCGAACTTTTGACAGCGGGGATCTTAATGAAAGTTATGTTAGTAGTTTACATTCTATTTGGGATAAAAGTTAGCACTCATACTTGCAATGACTGTCTCTTACGAACGATTAATGATGGTAGCATTAAAAAACCGCGACTGGCATAGAATTGCTGGAATGTCATTATTTTATAGACGTTTTGTTCTCAATGACTTTCAATATATTTTCCGAGGTTAGTCTTTGTAATAGCCTTTCATTTATTTTTTAAAAAAGTTTGTTAGCCATTTTATAATGACTAACTCTAAAGGAACGTTTGCAAATCGTGCAAATGTCGCAGAGTCGGTAATATAAGCAACCATGGATCGGTTTCGTACCATGACTACTATAATAGATTATGCGCATCCACAGAGATCGCACCGAAGACGAAGACGTTATTGCTGCTGTGAAACAAAAATCTAAATAAGTCCATCTGTCATCATGCGTAAAGTTTAGAACTTTGCCCACTTTATGGAAGATTTCTCCGTAGGATCTTGGATTGCAGATTAACAAAAACGGACCCGAAACGTGATGGCTACCGATCCCGATTTTCACAGGAAAATTTTATGACGCCATGATAAACTTTTTTGTATCTGAAGTGGAGATGTTGATATGGACGATCTTCGCTAACAACAACAGCTCATCATATGACATACTCTCAAAGAACAATCAATTTATTGAAGGAAATTTTAGGCGAACGTATAATTTCGCGTCGTGAACCTTGTGGGAGACTATTAACGCCTTGGAAGATAATACGCGGTGCGTGTCTCGAAACAAAGTGCGATTGTAGTGCCAATCATAGCTTGATGCTGGATCATTCTACATCAAAAACTCCAGTTTCAATCGTTAGAAAATAGATTTTTCCAGATAAGGCCTAGAGTCTCTGCGGCAATTTTTTAACACTTTGAAACGGAAAACGTGTTAAAAATAAAAGCATTTTTAACATATGAAATATAAGTACGGAAGCCGTTTATAATTATAAGACCTACACTGCATATATGTATGTGTATTTAGATCTAGAGTATGTAAATTTAGTTGATACAAATGCATTCAATACAAATATATTTTTTACATACAACAATTTGAACCATACTATGAAATTATGTCAATGGCACTTTCTGAGTTCTATAAACAATAACTGTCATTGCCACTCGGTTGAGGCACACGAACGCATGCAAATATATATACCCGTATATGTGCTTATGCATATACATGTGTATAGCCACATATGTACATGCTAGAGTTCATGCAACCATGAGCATGTGGTACGCGTATATTTAACGTTGTCTCCGAGCTGCTGTCATGCTAGTCCATGCAGTAAAAAATAAACTAAGCCAGTAAAATGAAATTGCCCTGGAGCCGTTGACGGCGATCAAGGCGCATAAAGGAGCCGAAAGCAATAACTGCCAACTTTCAGGCGACTTTCAAGCTCATACTAAACAGCAAATGGAAAGACTTTACCGCCTGTAAGTGCTGATAATCTGCGACTGCAAGCATAGTCGTTTCCTTTGTTTATTTAGCGCAACACTTTTCCTTCCTTGAGACCTTCAACAGGGTGTTAATTTTCGGCAGCTAACTTTTTTACAGCTGAAGCAATTTTAAATGCACATTAAAGTCTATGTTTTACAATAAAAAAACGAGAAATAAAATTATTATCTGTTTGCACAATCGGTCGTAAAATGCAATATCGTTCCACAGTCGCGTAAAATTTAAAAAAGAGCAGTACGCAGCTTTAAATAACACTTTATGCCATACAATGCCTATAAATTTACATACATAAACCTGTAAGCAGTACGGCTGTAGTTGAACATTTCACTTTAAAGAAACTTGCAAAACTCAATTTACATGAGAATAAACTCTAAACTTCAACCTTCTTCTTCTTTACTGACGTAGACACCGCTTACGCGATTATAGCCGAGTTAACAACAGCGCGCCAGTCGTTTCTTATTTTTGCTACGTGGCGCCAATTGGATATTCCACGCGTAGCCAGGTTCTTCCCCACTTGGTCCTTCCATCGGAGTGGAGGTCTTCCTCTTCCTCTGAGTCGAATACTTTCAGAGCTGGAATACTTTCGCCCATTCGGACAACATGACCTAGCCAGCGTAGCCGCTGTCTTTTAATTCGCTGAACTACGTCAATGTCGGCGTATATCTCGTACAGCTCATCGTTCTATCGAATGCGATATTCGCCGTGGCCAACGTGCAAAGGACCATAAATCTTTCGCAGAACTTTTCTCTAGAAAACTCGCAACGTCGACTCATCCGTTGTTGACATCGTCCAAACCTCTGCACAATATAGCAGGACGGGAATTTTGAGTGACTTAAAGTGTTTGGTTTTTGTTTGTCGAGAGAGGACTTTGCTTCTCAATTGCCTACTCAGTCCGAAGTAGCAGATGTTGGCAAGAGTTATCCTGCGTTGAATTTCCAGGCTGACATTATTGGTGGTGTTTACGCTGGTTCCAAGATAGATGAAATTATCTACGACTTCAAAGTTATGACTGTCAACAGTGACGTGAGAGCCAAGTCGCGAGAGCGACGACTGTTTGTTTGATGACAGAAGACATTTCGTCTTGCACTTCATTGTCAGACCCATTTTGTTTGTTTCTCTATCCATTATGAAGAAAGCAGAACTAATGGCGCGGTTGTTAAGGCATACGTCAGCAGCTGAGAACTCTTATAAAAAATTGTACGATTAAGTTCTGCAGCTCGAATTATTTTCTCCAGAAGCAGGTAGAAGAAGTTCCACGGTAAGGAGTAGTTTTGTGTGAAACCTCGTTTTATATTGAACGGCTCGGATAGGGCCTTCCCGATCCTGACGGAGCTTTTGGTATTGATCAACGTCCGTTTACACAGCCGTATTAGTATTAGTATAGTATATTGCGGAGATACCAAATTCAGACATCACGGCGTAAAGGCAGCTCCTTTTCGTGCTGTCGAAAGCAGCTTTGAAATCGACAAAGAGGTGGTCGGTTGTTGATTTGGAAGGTTTAAAGCCACACCGATAAGGTCCAGTCAGTTTGTTGACGGTGGGCTTTAATCTTTCACACAATACGCTCGATAGAACCTTATATGCGATATTGAGGAGGCTTATCCCACGGTAGTTGGCGCAGATTGTGGGGTCTCGCCTTTTATGGATTGGGCAGAGCACACTTAAATACCAATCGTTGGTCATGCTTTTGTCCGTCCATATTTTATAAAGATACTTATGCATGCTCCTTATAAGTTCTTCGCCGCCGTGTTTGAATAGCTCAGCCGGCAATCCATCGGCACCCGCCGCTTTGTTGTTCTTGAGGCGGGTAATTGCTATTCGAACGATAACGATTTGAAAAAAACCACCTTCTCCGATAAGGTTTTTTTTCACCTGAATGGTACGATAAATAATCTTAACTTTCGATTCTGGTGCGAAGAAAATCTACAAGTTCTTTAATTCATCTAAATTGTTTGGTTTTGGGTCGTGTGGAATCATCGGTCCATACTTCTTTCGAAATAAAGCTGGTGGCACCGTTATTGTCAACGGAGAGCGGTGTAAATCGATGATAACCAACTTGTTATGCTCGTAGTTAGAAGGAGTTGATCTTGACAATATCTGATTACAAAAAGATGGGGCTGCGTGCCATACAGCATTGAAACAACCGAATTATTGCGAGAAATGTTTGGATATTCGATTATTTCAAGAAATTGTGAGATAAAATTTCCTCCAAGAAGTTGTGATTTAACACCATTAGACTACTTCTGTGGGGTTATTTTAAGTCATTGATCATGCCAATAAACCAAGGTCTTTTCAGGATTTATGGCAAACTGGATTTAGTAACAAAAGTGCCCGAAAATTGAGTTCATCGAATTCGTTCCTGACAAAGAACGATTATCGATTGAACTTCACACTAAATAAAAAAAAAAAAAAACATTTGAATTTCGTTAACATTTATTTTTCTTTTTTTTTATATCTCTCTTACTGGAAAAATCTGTATATGCCACAGATGGATGGATATTTTTTGTAAAAAGTAAGGCTTGAAATTTTAACTTTCGATTTCGAAAGGTGTAGGCATGAGATGGCATACAACAAAGGCGCAACCTGTGGAAAATTTTATTCCGGAATTTTATGTAGTCCTTAGGATTTCACCTTAGAATTTCATCTTAGTGCTAGAAAGACTTGTTCTTCGGAAGTGGGGCGAAGCATATGTGGTTTGAAATTTTTTTTTATGGGGATAATGGTAACGATACCTGATTAGTAAAAGTATATTGCTTATAAACCATTAGTTGGTTAGTTATCTGATTAGAAATAGGCGGAAAGTTATATTTATTCTGCAGAATGCAAAATAAATAAGAAAATTTAGCAAACTGTGTCCAGTTTGAAGCAACTTAGAGGATAGGATAGTCAAATCAAGTCATAAATAAGAAATACAATAACTGAACAGAAAGTTCGTCAGTATCCGTCTATCGGAGATTTCACTGTATATATCTTCAAACATATGCATATATTCAAAACTTGTTGAACTTCCATAATTCAAACTTCTATAACTCGGAGTTCTCCACAACTCGAACTCTTGAATAAGCAATGTAAGTCAAATTGGATACAAATTTTCTGGCACTGTTTTTTTATGGATTATGGTGATTAGGAAAGTTCAACTGTAATTATAATTCTCAGTAAAATGCCACGTCTAAGGGCCATTTTGTCAATGTTTGTAAACTTAACCGAGTTCCCTTCTATCGGCAAAGAACTTTTTGTAACTAGAACTGACACTGACTGGCTTTTAAACTAACTGAGAAAGTTGCTTTAAATTATTTATTCGTAAATGAAATGTTCATTGTATTGAATGATTTATTTTATGAATAATAGTATAAAATATATATCAGATCCACTAGTTTATTTATATATCATCTTACCACCAACCCTAATATGAAAATATATCAATGTATGCTAGTTGGCATAATTTAAAAATGGATATATCGGAAAACATAATAACGGATCGAAGTGAGAATGTGGTCCTGACTGTGTTGAGAACAGTAAAAAAAATTTAACCCTAAAAAATTTCAGGGTTAAATAATGTGCCATTGCACCGGAATATGGTTAACCCTTACGTTATACATTTTATTGTTTTTAACGATTATTTCTTATATTGTAAAATGTTGCTTATTTTGTAGATGAAATCTAATACGAGTTCACAAAAATTCAACAATAAGAAAAACAACAAAAAATGTAATAGCTATTCTGCGTATTTTATTTACTCTGCTAACACTGCAAGCACCAATTTGCATATCCGCCTACAATACACATATATATACACGCATCCCTCGAACACACATAGATACAATGCACATATGTGAGTATGTTTTACTTGACATAAGTGTAACAATGCACTGTATTAAAATAAAATATTTGCATAACAGGAACACCGCTGCTCCACTACCAACACCAACAATACACCACCCAGCTTCACACGTGCCACAGCTCTTATGGCCATTTTTCCGATTTAGCATTTTGTCGCGTTCGATCTGTAATAAAAGTGAATAAAGGTAAATCGACCTGCAGTTGATAATGCCAGAGTTGTATCGCGATTTTCCAGTTTACCCATCACTATCACATTTCAGACAGGCTATTACCTTAGAATCACTTACAACACAATCAAATACAAGTATGTATGTAGATGTGTGGGTGAGTGCTTGTAGTACAACACGCAAACATGTGTGCGAATCTGAGGAAATATAACGAGTGTGTGTCCTTTATGGTTCGTGAATCCAATGAGTGTTGAGTAAACGTAAATTCGATTTAGCAAAAGTGTGAGTAATAAAATTGCACAACAGAATAAAATAAGTAGACTGGTAGAAGGGGCCCTTTTTCGAGTTGCTGGTAGCGGGGGGCGGCGGAATCTTAGCCTTAATAAAAGTAACTAAAGGGCAAACCAATACATGTACAAATCAATGCACGGAAGAATAGGTACAATTGCCATTGTAACATCGGCTGACGGCATGAAATGGTGAGTGCTCTCAAAAACATGTCTCAATCTCAATACGAAAGAAATATATTAACACTTTTAACCGCCATACATATTGTATATTTATGTCAATTAGATATATCTATTATCTATATTAGGTATATCTCAAAATAATATTTTTCAATCTCAATATAGGGATTGATTAATTCATGTATAAAACGCTAACAGGTGATGACTATAAATAGTATGTATCATTAGGGAATTTATAGTTGCTTAATATGTGTTCTTGTGTTGCAATTACTGTGACAAATTTTTAAACAAATACCGATGTTCAAGTCATCTTAAAATATTACAAACTGAAAATTTAATATATATAGGATATGTCATGTGTTATTGACTGTGTAAAGCAAAGCTTTTATTCGCTCCGCATTTCGACATTAGTGGAAGCAATGTGTGAAACATTTTTAAATATTTTTTTCTTTTAAATTGAAAAATTATACCAATCGATCGGCGACTGATGAGAATACAGGCAAATAGTCGATAGAACGTTTGACACCGAATCTGATTTCTAAAAACCAATAATTATTTCTTTGCTTAAAACCAGTAAAGGGTGTGATTCCTGGCCCATAATACTTAAAATCAACGCCAACACAATTTACCTTAGGAAAATTTTTACTACTCATCGCAACGCTTTGACAAAAATATTAGTTACTGAAATAGGAATTTCCAGCATTGTATATTTAAGTTATAAATACAATGCAATACAGTGTTGCATACCAGCTGAGACAAAGACAATTTGTAATAGAAAAATGTATGTGAACTCATATGAGTAAATTGTCGAATATTACTATTGAGCGAAAGTAACAATGATAAAATTTCTAATAGCAGGAACAGTCAGAAACGCTACTGCCTTCCTCCCTTTTCCTTCCTCATCGGCAAAATGTGTGCCCAGTGAAAAACGTGGCAAAAACGCAGAATTCAGCCATCTTTGTTTGTTTTCATTTGCACAATGTTGCCATTGCTCAATACTCATATATAGTTTTGTACACATCTATGTTTCCAATTACAATTTTTTATAATATAAAATATCAAAACTGAAATCAAACTACTAAAAATAGTTTATATATTTATAAATAATAGCATTTGACTCCAATTTTGAGTTATTCTAAGAAACTTTCAAACATATTGAACAGATTGAATTATAAAAGTTGATAATTACTACAGTATAYAGATATTGGCAACCCTGGGTTGTGAGAGAGCAATCAGCTGACAAGTTTAGACGGTAAAAACCAAAATGCTGTAGCTTCTCACGTCATCCGACGTCAAAGAGAGAAGAGAGTAGCGTTTTTCACTGGGCACTTACAATGCGCGCCCATAAGATAGGTCGAATCAGCTGACACGACCCACGATTCTGCGTTTTTGACTGTTTCTGCTATAAGTCTCTATATTTGACGTTAGGAATACGCTGCGAATGATGCATGTCTGTAAAATAAATAATTTAAAAACAGTAAATAATAAATTGAAGAAAAATAGTTGCTTTGTAAAGCCTTATGGGATTAGGTTTAGTCAAAGATGAGACGAATATTCAATTTTAATAATTTTTATTCAGTCAGTAAATTATTTTATCTTATAAAAGCAGGAAAAAATATCTATTATCAAAATTAAATAAATAAGGAAGAGCTAAGTTCAGGTGCAACCGAACATTTCATACTCTTGCAACTTACAAGAATCAAATCAAAGCGAAATACTTTATGGTATAAAACGTCAACCTGACGTTTTTATATATACATACATATCATATGTAAATGTGCCCAAAAAATAAGGTGACATTTGAATTTAAACGGCGCGCATCGACGGATTTAGGGAACTATTTTTTTTTTCTTTTTTAGGTTGGTACTACTGTCAGTCACATTTATGTCAAAATATAAAGCTTGTCAAAAAAGTCTTGCGGTATTTTTTATATAATTTTCAATTGTTCATAAAATTTTTTTTGATGACTCATGCCGAACTCTTGACCGATGCTACGGCTGCTACTATGCCGGTCTCTTTCGACCAATTCAGCGACTTTATCGCAATTTTCGACGACAAGCCTTCCGGAGCGTGGCGCATCTTCGACCACCGGTACACCAGAACGAAAACGTTGAAACCATCGTTGTGTGGTGGAAATGGAAACTGTATCGGGTCCATAAACTGCACAAATTTTATTGGCGGCTTGAGATGCATTTTTGCCTTTATCGTAGTAGTACTGTAAAATATGCCGTATTTTCTCTTWATTTTGCTCCATGTTTGCGACGCTATAACTCACGAATGACTTAAAAGAAACGACAATTAATCAAACACGTGTTAGCGCGTGAAATGGGCTTTCCAAAAAGGTATAGCGTGACCCAATGTTCAGCGCCAACTAGCGAAAATACCGCAAGAATTTTTTGACAACCTAATATTCATAGTGTTTGAGATACATATCGTTTTGTGAGCTGCTAAAAGTGACTTTTTCGTTTCTTGCGATGTCGAAATTTGTTGAGCAAAGAATTTGCATTAAATTTTCTTCTGCGGATACGTTGAGGATGGTGCAGAAAGCCTTTGGTTATGAGGCTTTGACCAAAAAAAAATTTTACAAGTGGTATAGTGAGTTCTAAGCCGGCCGTGAACGTGTCGAAGACGAAGAGCGTCCAGGGCGACCATCAACCTCAACCGACGAAGCTCACGTTCAACAAATCAAACATTTGGTGTTGAAAAACCATCGATTAACAATTAGAGACCTTGCTGATGAACTTGGCATATCGAAAGCCTCAGCCAATACCATTTTGAAGCATGTTTTGGGCCTCAAGCGCGTCAAATCTCGACTGGTACCGAAAATATTGAATTTTTTGAAAAAAAGGCGTCGCGTTGAAGTGTGTAAACCAATGATTTCCGCCTACCAGGGTGTGATGAAACGCATTATAACTGGCGATGAGACTTGGATCTATGTTTACGACCCCGAAACAACCGGTCAGTCCAGCACATATCGCGCCAAAGTCGCTCAAAAAGCAAGGTCATGTTGACTGGTTTCTTCGATTATCGTGGTGTTGTGCATTATGAATTCATTCCAACCGGTCAAGCTATCAACAAGGAATATTATTTGAATGTTATGCGTCGTTTGTGTAATGCTATTCGCATAAAAAGGCCAGAATTGAGGAAAAACAATTCTTGTTTTTTACAATCACATCATTTCTAATATGTTCGCTGAATTCTTCAGGTCCAATTACTCTCCAAAATCTCCAAAAAAGGTTCCGCATAAGCACATATGTCCAATTTCTGTCATTAATGCACCTACCATTTCCGAAGCAGACGTCTTATATCAGTTAAATATATTAGAACAATCATATAATTATGGCCCAGATATGATTCCCTCGTGCTTTCTTAAGAAATGTGCCAAATATATATACCAACCCCTAACAAAACTATTTAATTCATCTCTTATGCAAGGCTTATTTCCATCTAATTGGAAAAAGTCATTTATAATTCCTTTGCATAAGAGTGGATTTAGGTCATCTATTGAAAACTACAGGGGAATAGCAAAGTTGTCTGCAATACCTAAACTTTTTGAAGCAATTATAACAGACGACATAACCTTCCGGATCTCTCCACTAATTTCTTGTTCTCGTAAAGGGAAATCCACAATAACTAATTTACTTGAATTTGTATCACATGTATCAACGGGCTTTAGGGAGAATAAGAATACTGATGTAATAGACCCACCCTTTGGTAAAGCTTTTGATAAAGTAAACCACTCAATTCTTTTGAATAAACTTGATCTTCTTGGTTTGCAAACAATATTTCTAAATATTTTATTTCTTATCTTTGTAATAGAATTCAACAAGTCATATTTAACGATACTCTTTCCGACATAATCAATGTTCCTTCAGGCGTTCCTCAAGGTAGCCATCTTGGACCAATTCTGTTCTTGTTATTTATTACTGACATATCATCTGCTGTTAAGTTTTCAAAAATTTTATTGTATGCTGACGATGTAAAACGTTTTAAATCATTCACCTCGAATAGCGAAAGATGTCAGTTGCAAACAGACTTAAACAACCTAGTTTCTTGGTGTGTTAGAAATGACATGCCATTGAACTTTAAAAAATGTAAAACGATGTGCTTTTCACGTAGATCTGTAGACCCTACCTCATACGTAATACAAAACTTTAGGTTGGAGCAAGTATGCAGTTTTGTTGACTTGGGAGTAACTATGGACCCCAAACTCAATTTTAATCTTCACACATCTTCCATGGGTTTTAAAGCTAAAGGTGCTCTTGGTTTTGTTAAACCTTGGTCTAAAGAATTTAGAGATCCGCTTACCACAAAAAATCTTTTTACATCTTTGGTGAGGCCTATATTAGAGTATGCTTCCGTGGTATGGAACCCATGTTATCAAGTTCATTCTGAGAAAATAGAGTCCGTTCAAAAACAATTTTTACTTTTCGCCTTAAATCATTTGCATTGGGATTCCAGTTTAAATCTTCACCCTTAACTAACCGTAACTTATAAATCTCCCTACACTCGCTAATCGTAGGGAAATGCTTGGTATAATATTTCTTGTAAAACTCATCAATGGGTCAGTCTGTAGCCCATCTCTCTTGTCTGATATTAATTTTAACACTCCCGCTCGCTCTACCAGGCAGTTTAGACCTTTACTTTGAAAATTTTCCAGAACAAATTTCGAGTTAAACGAACCACTCCGCCGTATATGTCACGATTTCAATTCTCATTCCAGCACATTTGATCTAACAGATTCACTCTTAACCATTAAAAAAATTATTTTATCTACTCTTAACAAGTAACATTTAAAAATTATAAACTTTAATCTAATTTTAGTTTTGGCTGTTGAGATTTTTATTTCTTTAGCTGAGCAACTTAAGATCGCAACGCTTAAAACTCCCTTGCCTATTATGACTCGGCTAATTCCGATCGTTCGCGGGTTGCGCCCCTCGCGTCGGTTGGGCGGGAGGAGGGTAATCGTTGGGTATTATTATTATATGACAGTTGCGGTAGAATCGATCAARTTTTATCTATTTTTCCAAATACCACATACTGTTAATATGTCACATACTAATAAACTAATCACATAGAGTAAAGTTAGTCGGATTTCGAAAATTGGTTATATGAGGGGTAAGTTAAATTTTCGAACAAATTTATCTACTTTAGGCAAAGAGATAGATTTTATTTTCATTGAGATAAGTCATATATTGGCCGATATATGCAGTACAAAGTCACCCGGAAGTTCGATTATCTTTAAATTAGGTATATGGGGGCTAAGGAAAGTATTGGTCTGATTCAACCCGTTTTTGGTTACTTTCCATAGGCGTTTTTTCGGCACTTTTGCCCACATGTGCCCTTTATTGCTACGTTTTGCATATGAATATTTACAAAACCTTCCAGAGTGCCCGAAAACTCTTTACTATGAAACTTATCTGTCGGAGTTACTACAATTTTTCAAAGAATTTTTTCTAACTCTAAGAAAATGCACAAAAAACTTTATATTTTCTGAAAATTGTGCCTACTTCTAACCCCTCATATCAATGACCTCATATAAAGGAAGTTATTGTTGCAACTAATGGGTGACAAAAATGCAGTCCTTTGGAAACTTTTTTCAATAGACCATAAAAAGTAAAGAGGACTTTGAAAAAAACAGTGCAAATAGTTTTTTTTTCGGCAAAATCAATTTATTTTATTCAAAATAGTCTCATTTTGCCTCAATACACCGTTTTGCACGGTCCAAAAGTAAAAGTCTTTGCTCGTTGGCCGGTATGGCCGCCATTATGCCGGTGCAAGCCCTTTGAATGGCCTCTACGTCTGCATAACGCTTTTCTTTTATGGGCAAATGCATTTTTCCGAAAAAGAAGAAATCGCACGGTGCCATATCAGGTGAATACGGAGAGTGGTTAATGGTTAAATTTTTGGTCGTCAGTCAATTTGTGCGGAACAAACCGTGCACACACCTTTCGTAAGCCCAAATGTTCGGTCAAAATGCTATAAGTCGATGTTTTGGAGATGTTCAATTCCATTTCCATGAATTTCAATAATGATTTCGATTGATTTTTGATGAATTCACACACAGTTTCAATGGAATTTCCGGTGATCACGGATTTTGATGTTGATCGTCATTTATGTCCGCACGACCACTTTGAAAACGTTGAAACTACTCACGCACTTTGCTATGGGATAGGTAATCAACCCCTTAAACTCGTTTCATCAATTCAAACGTTTCGGTAAAAGTTTTACCAATTAAAAAAAAAATTTAATGTTGGCTCTTTGTTGAAGCTCATTTTCGCAACGATAACACAAACATACTGACACTTTAAAGGCAATAACGTCACTTCCAATGAAATGTTATGTATCACTGAACAATAGATAGAGATAGCAGACTCTAACTCAAAAGTCGACATATAAATGGTGCCACCAGGGGGCGCTAGATTCAAAGAGTCCTATTTATTTTGAAAAGTTTCTTGTATAATGATTTATAAATGCATAAGTGATACAATTAAACTTGTATAACATTTACCAATTGACACCTCCTAAATGCGTCAGAATATTTAATTTGACTGTTGATGAGACGGAAGGAAGCACTTGCTTGAACTTAGAGTGCTATATACGAAAAATTCTTACTTCCACTGTCCTTCCAGTTTGGCAAAATTCATTAACTATACACATTATTTCGCAAATATACTACAACTACAACATGTCTGACACCAAATACGTCAGTGGAATCTAAACAATGTATGAAGCTTTGTGCAAACTTCGGAACTCATGTGCTAAAACACTACGGCTAGTTGCTTCAAAGTGAAAAGTTTTCAAACAACGGTACTGAGTTAATTTGCCATGCATTGTGGCTTTTAGTCAACTAAGAACTTGCTCACATTGTTGAAAATTCGATATTTGAAACGTGAGTTAATTTTGGGTGTCCAAATTTGTTATAATGATCATTTGTTTTCCATGAAGATATTTAAATTCTTAAACAGTTTGGGATATCAATGAAATTCTTTATCACTGTGAAAATACCTTCGATATCATTATGTATGGAACTCGATTTCTTTTGTATCGCCACCACGGGAACGCTTGCAAAAGTCCAGACGCTGAACCCAAATTTCGACGGCATTCACGCACAAATTGGCCGATTCTGACGCAATTTCAAATTCGATATTCGTACGAAGCTCACCAGTCGTAGCTGGCTTGCTGACATAGCCCATAGACTTGACATAGCTCCACAGGAAATAGTCTAACTTCGTCAATTTGCACGACCGAGGCTGATAATTGACTAAGCCATTTCTTGAGATAATACGTTCACCAAAGTTGGTTTCCAATAAATCAATTGTGATATTCGCAGTGTGACTTCTGGTGCCGTCCTGTTGGAACCACATATTTTCCAAGTCCATATCTTCCAATTCGGGCCAAAAATATTCGAATATTATTGAGCGGTAGCGATTCCTATTCACAGTAACGTCATCATCAACACGGAAGAAATACGGCCCGGTGACGCCGCCTATTCATAAACTGCACCGAGCCGAAATTTTTTCGTCATATAATGGTGACTCATTAGCATTGCTACATGATTAATAATGCATATTTTGCTTATTGACGAAGCCATTCAGCAAAAAATGAGCCTCATCGCTGAAGATGATTTTTTAATGAAAATCTGGATAAGTTATTGCTTTGCCCAATTTACGAACATACGACAATTCTGGCGGTCAAACGTCTTCAGTTCTTGCGTCAATTTGATCTTGTACGGATGTAGGCCAATCTCTTTTCGCAAAATTCGCCACAACGATGCCACAGAGATGCCCCAAGGCTTGAGAACCATTCCAATTGATACGCCAGCGGCAGCAATATTCTCGACACTACGAGCACTTCTTTTTCTCACTGGCGCGGGAATATTTTGCACCGTGCCTGTATTCCACTTTCTATGCGTTTTTCCACTAGACGCTCAATTGTTGATATGACAGGTTGGTTATGATGACTATTATAAATTTCACGTAGCGCTCTTAAAACTGTGACCACTGACTCCGAATTTCTGTAGTCAATTTTAATAATTTCGACTCATTGTTAAATCGTATATCTTTTCATGATGAAATGGCAACCTTACTAAGGAGAAACGTCAAAAGAGCGCGAAAAAATATGGCGCGGTGTCCATTCCTGGCCAGTATCTGTCCTTACTCCCTTTAAATCTCGTTTATTGATTTACGTATAATGGTAATTTAAAATTTGCTTTGATTTTTTGGTGACCTTAACAATATATATTAAAAGACTTTTCAACTGAATTGATTAAGTCTTTATCAATTTTTTTTTTTATTCTAACGTACGAGTACCATTTGATAAAACAACAAAACACCAATCTATGTTCATATATATTTCAAATGTATCAATATCAACATAGCTGCGAAATAACAGGTGTTTTGTGAAGGCGGCGATTTTTATAGAATATTTTATACAATATTGACGAGATTTCGAAGCACTCTACAGCTTTGAAAACGCTACTTTATTGGTTTGATCGGCGGCTTTGCATCAGCAGCTGCTCCATTGTCAAGCTTTCATACAATTCACAATTCATTTCCACGCACAATGGCGCCGTACTAAAATTTTAGTCTCTTGCACCCACATATGCACGCACTCACATATACATACATACATATGTGTAAACATTAAATGCATATTCGATAAATAAAAGAGTGTTGATAGGGGAAAGTGAGTGGGCAGAAGGGGAGAAATACTAATTGTGAAGTGTTCCGGTGGAAGTGCGCTGAAAAATGAATTTCGAAAACCAAGAACAATTTTTAACATAAAAAACAGTTGAATGAAGTGCAACTGCCGCAGGTCTTATTTGATTGAGTGCTTACCAGGCAAGCGCATCAGCGAGTTATAGATCACCTTACGACTGGTATTAAACGCAAACACAACTAGTTAGAAAGCTGTTATTTTTCCATATAATCAACTGCCATTTCTGACGTATTTTTGAAGACGGCAGTTTGTATATTTCAGCCATAAATAGTATAAACTTGAGTGGTGTAAGTTTATACCACATCAAACAATTGAGCATCATTTCTAGTTGGTCTGCTCACAGGTCTTTCAAAAATCTTCAAAAATCGTACCAGAACTACTAGAGGACTGATATTGGCGAGTTTAAACTGGTTCCTCGATTAGCTTCATACTACACAGCAGTCTGCATGTGCGAGTGGGTAGTGTGTTCGTATTGAATCGTGTGTGGCCGCACTGGTAATATAGCGCGAATGGAGTGATGCAACAGTATGCCGTTGCATAAAGACATTCAACCGCCTTAAATGCATCGATGCACCGATGTTTTGTTTCACTGCCTTTCACTCCCATTTCCTCTTTTTCTTACTTGAGCTTTCAGCATTCGCATAAATTTCAGCGCTCAAACAAAGAGTATGACTGTGACAGGCACCACAATTCGTTGGTGGCTTCGGATCACATTGCATTGCATACAATTCGGCGTAGCGCATGCATAACTCGCACAATCCATTCTTACGTAGAAACGTGTTTCTGCGGACCTTGCGTTCCAGGAAGGCAGAGGGTAGTTGTGAGTTGCATTCATTCTTGTTTTCCATATGCAGAGGAGTCATCATATTTGCTACGAATGTGATGTATATGCATTCGTGCCGTTTCCTTGCTGCCTGTATTTTTGCACTTTCGTAAGTGACACGAATTTATGACCGCAACACACTGTGTTATTATACCTGACTACCAGCTTACCCATAGTACTTATAACTACAACCAAAAATTCGCTCGAGCAATAACTCCTTGATGATTGTCCTGAAATCGTAATTCCTCTGGCATATTGCAGTGTTGAAAGCAAGTTGAGTTTTTCCTCAGAAACCTTGCAAAATATTATAATATATAAATTTTCTACACATGCGATGTTAAATAAGTATGTTTTTATTATCTCAATAGGTTTGTCGAATTTGTAATTCTAAAACCGATTGATTGAAGACTCATAATGCATAAATATAAATACTTAATCGGAAAATAATAGTTTAAGTCATCACATAATTACACAGTCATTCATTTAAGATTCAACTTGTTCATTGAATCGAATTGATCGTTATTGAAATGCAGATAAATAGTTTCTCAGTGTCTCTCAGTGTAGGAAATACTATCCACAAAGTAAAGCGTCACTATTCCCTTGTTGTTTGGCAATGGTGTTTTTAAAATTGGTCTAAACAACTCAATTGGTTAATAAGTATTAAATATTATTAAATACCTGCTTTTTATATAATGTCCGAAACAAACCATGCCTACTTTTAATGTTGCGTCGTTTAGACTTTATTTGAGCATTTAGTAAAAATTCCATAAACAGTCCCTTCATATATATAGAATATTTTAATTTACGACGTCACCCCTATATCCGATATCATGTCAAAGATATCCAAATAAGAGTCCAATTGAGTATTTTTTTTTTACGCTTATGCTGTTATAGAAGAGTTAACAATAGCGCGCTAGGCAGTTAGGCCTTCCTCTTCCTCTGCTTTCCCTGTCAGCTACAGCATCTTTCAGAGCTGGAATATTTTCGTTCATTCGGACAACATGTCCTAGCCAGCGTAACCGCTCTCTTTCAATTCGCTGAACTATGTCAATGTCGTCGTATATCCCCTACAGCTCATCCGTCCATCGAATGAGATATTCACTGTGGCCAACATGTCAAGAACCGTATATCTTCCGCAGAACCTTTCTTTCGAAAACTAGTAAAGTCGACTCATTAGATGTTGTCAACGTCCATGCCTCTGCACCATGCAACTAGACGGGAATAAAAGACTTTCAGAATTTCAGAATTTGGTCTTTGTTCGTGGAGAGAAAACCTAACTTCTCAATTGCCTACTTAGTTCGAAGAAGCACCTGTTGGCAAGAGTTATCCTGCGTTCGATTTGAAGCCGACATTGTTCTGGTTCTAAGATAGACGACATTATCTACATCTTTGAAGTTATGACTGTCAACAGTGACGTGAGCGCCAAGTCGCGAGAGCGACTGTTTGTTTGATGACAGAAGATATTTCGTCTTGCACTTCACTGCCAGACCCATTTGTTTTGCTTCCTTGTCCATTCTGAAGAAAGCAGAAATAATGGCGTGCTTGTTAAGACCGATGATATCAATATCATCGGCATACGCCAGCAGCTGTACACTCTTACAAAAAAATTGTACCTGCTCCATTAATTTCTGCAGCTCGAATTATTTTCTCCAGCAGCAGGTTGAAGAAATCGCACGATAGGGAGTCGCTTTGCTTGAAACCTCGTTTGGTATCGAGCGGCTCGGATAGGGCCTTCCCGATCCTGACGGAGCTTTTGGTGTTGATCAACGTCAGCTTACACAGCCGTATTAGTTTTGCGGTGATACCAAATTCAGACATAGCGGCATAAAGGCAGCTCCTTTTCGTGCTGTCGAAGGCAGCTTTGAAATCGATGAAGAGGTGGTGTTGGTCGATTCCCTTTTCACGGGTCGTTTCCAAGATGTGGCGCATGGTGAATATCTGATCGGTTGTTGATTTGCCAGGTCTAAAGCCACACTGCTAAGGTCCAATCAGTTTGTTGACGCTGGGCTCAAATCTTTCATACAATTCGTTGGTGAGCTTCTTACAGAAGATACTTCCTCGTTATATTACCAAACTGCTGTGTTGTTTTTCAGGCATCAGTGATTGGTATTAATGAGCAATTGATTTTCTGCCCCGGAGTGAAACTTCTTTTAAGGAGGTGCGCATCCACTCTGACAACACAGAGGCGATCAAAGTTAGAGACGGAGTGTATGTCCTTAGTAGAAATAACATCAAGCTACAATCTACAAAATCCAGTGAGACAGTGAAACAGAAGGTACAGCCGAAACCTGCATTGATCGCCTCAATGCATTCACATATTTTTGGAAGGTTATATTATTTAACACAAAACAGAGTTTCATGACTTTAAAAACTTTAATTCCAGATGATTATTGTAAATTAAATGCGAAAAAGTCAATTGTTATGTTTTATGTATACTACCAGTAGAAGAATACATACATATAACTACGAAACTTAAATGAACTCAGATTAACTTGATGTTTAAGTTATCCATATAAAAAAAGCATTACAACAGTCAAATAACCAAAAGGTCTATTACTACATAGACACTCATATATTTGTGTTAATATGCGGTATTGTTTCACATAAAAAACTGAATTTGACATCAGATGGCACCCGCAATTTAACAATCGTCATTGTAATCGCCGACGATAAACGGAACAGTGAAAATAAATAAAATATGTAGTCGCTACTACAGAAGCTTAAATGATTTATGATAGCACAGACATACATTATGTATGTATGAATGAAAAAAACTTTTTTGCATGTGCGAAAAATATTACACAGAATGTTATGGTCTTCTTCATATGCACAGAAATACTAAATAGTGTACTATTTATTGTATTGTATTATTAACACACTATAACGTTGTCTTAGTCCAGTTTCAAATAAGGAACAAAATACCATGCCATAATAAGAGATTTCTAAGGTGACAAGTGGAATTAGATTTCTCAATTTATAACCTAAAATTTATATTTTTTCTAAATTAAAAATGAAAATACAACCGAAAAGTTATCTGCCTTCTTGGAAGAACTCCACAAATTATAAGCGTTCATGTTTTGACAGTGAAGCATTCCTGAGTAATAGTATATGCAGGTTTACGAAAACAGTCGGAGAAGATAGCAGCATGTTGTTTGTTGCAACGTTTTAAAGTTTCAGTTTCGGCCGCACCGGTTTGGATCACAGATCAGTGAAATACCTATATCGCCTAAAATAATTTGAAAATCGCCTTGCAGTCGTCTTCCTGAATAGCTGAACTTTGAAAATATAAATTATTATTTCTATTTCTAGACTAGAAGCCCTTAGAGAAAACAATAACGGGAACTTGTGTGACGTTTCTAAGCCAAATCTTTACAAGTTATTAACTCTATTAGACGTGTGTAAATAGAAAAGCTAAGATGTTCTGTTAAGTATCTCCAATGAGTATACGGAATCAAAAAGTAATGACACCCGTTATACAATATCTGCATTACCCAAACCAGCGTGAATGCGTATGGAGCATGATATGCTGCAAAAGCGGTGGTGCAGTTGCCAGCCCTGACCGACATTTAGGCAGTCAGACGCTGTCAACAGTCGGTAGACAGCTGGCTTCACGGGCTCAACGCGACATGACACCTCATGGCTGACATTCGCCAAGGCTCATCTCCTCATGTGGGGCAAACAGCTTACATTTGCATACTCAAACATGCGCTTACACACACACACACACATAAGGCGCATATGTAACACATGTATAGTATGCATGTAATTTTGCTTTGTATAAGCAAATGCCTTACGCATGTAGGCGATGCAAGCAATTTTACATATTTACATATCCAACAACAAATTCAAATTACAGATACATTAATTCCACATCTGTACCGCTTTACGCCGTGTACCATCGCCTCCCATCTGAGGCTTCTCGAAGGCTTAACTGCTTTGTCAGCGCTGAATAAAATGCTCATTTAAAAAGTATTCTTGTGAAAACAATTTATGAATTTTTATTATTGTTACAACTGCTTTGTTGGATTGTTGTTTTCATGTTTCCTTGCTTTTGGAGTGCCATTATTTGTGCCTGCCATCAGTTGGTGCCGCTGATTTCCTCTCCGCCACGATTGCGAATGCCATTGCCTGCCTGTTCCGCCATAAATTAGCGCACAACTGCGGCGAAAGGCATTTTAATGAAGCGCGGCATTTGTGATTTATATTAAACTTTTTGTTAGCTTTAATTTTGTTTCGGTTTTGTTTCAGTAAATATTACCACCATTTGTATTTTTCTGTTTGTTTTGCTCCTGTATGTATGTGTGTATGTAGTTGAGTACTAACGTACTTAGGCAAAATTTGTGGTTAATTATGCCGTGGAAAATATGAAAGTTTGGTAATGTTAATTAAACATCAGCAGCGCGCATAGTAAACTTATTACAAATTAAATGCTGTGTCGACAAATAATGGCATTATCATAATATATAATATTAAACATAATTTTACGCAATGCGTTTACCCTTCTAACGGGATAATTGAAATGTTTGGAAGGTGAGAAATCGATGCGCAGTGCATAGAAAAATACAAAAAAATTGATAAAAATCCAAGTAAGAAAGTTGTAAGTTCCGGTCTAACTGAACATTTTATACTCTCGCAACTTGCAGGGATTAATGCTAAAAAGTTACCTTCTGCTATTGGCGAAACTTTATATCAAGGCAATTTCGAAAAAATTCAACATTCATTGTTCGACGATATAATGAATTGATTACGATCAAATTTTGCTAAGATGTACTACATATTTTTTTACTTTATTCATTTCAAGCACAAAGATAGTATTTTACTAGAAAAACTCGATTTCACAATTTGTTTAAGATAACTCATATACATGCCGATCTATGCGGTATAAAGTCAACTGGAAGTTCAAAAATAAATATATTCAATGTTATAAGTATCGAGGCTAAGTGAAGTACTCAACACACACTATTCTTAGAAAAACATTTTTTCCAAATTTTAATTATAATAGGCTGTCAAAAAAGTCTTGCGGTATTTTTTTTATTGAATTTTCAATTGTTCATAAAATTTTTTTTGATGACTCATGCCCAGCTCTTGATCGATGCTACGGCCGCTACTATGCCGGTCTCTTTCGACCAATTCAACGATTTTATCGCAATTTTCGATGACAAGCCTTCTGGAGCGTGGCACATCTTCGACCACCTCTACCAGAACGAAAACGTTGAAACCATCGTTGTGCGGTGGAAATGGAAACTGTATCGGGTCCATAAACTGCACAAATTTTATTGGCGGCTTGAGATGCATTTTTGCGTTTATCGTTTTAGTACTGTAAAATATGCCGTATTTTCACTTTATTTTGCTCCACGTTTGCGACGCTATAACTCACGAACGACTTAAAAGAAACGACAATCAACCAAACACGTGTGAGCGCGTGAAATGAGCTTTCCAAAAAGGCATAGCATGACCCGATGTGATGAATAAAACTGGAACTACGTGCTTAGCGAAAATACCGCAAGACTTTTTTATAAAATATATATAATGTTTAGCATGACGTGCTGAGTCAATTTAGCCATGTCCGTCTCTCCCTCTGTCTATTTATATATACTCGTACCCCCTTTTTATACCCTGAACAGGGTATATTAAGTTTGCTATGAAGTTTGTAACATCCAGAAGGTCAGAAGTAAGACCCAATATAGTATATATCTAAATGATCAGTATGTTGAGCTGAGTCGATTTAGACATGTCCGTCTCTCTGCCTGTCTGTCTGTCTGTATATATCCCTTCAAAAAACTGATCATTTATCAGAACTGCTTATATAGGACGACTATAACATATAGCTGCCATATAAACTGAACATTCGGAACCAAGTTCTTGTATGGAAAGCTTCCACATTTGACAATGCGTCTTCACCAAAGTTGGCACAATTCATTTTCTAGAGAAACAATGTTATCTCAGAAGAAATTGTTCAGATCAGATCACTATTGCATATAGCTTTCATATAAACTGAACACTTAGTTACTAAAAGAAATGCACATGTGAAGGGTATACTAGCTTCGGTGCAGCCGATGTCAACGTTTTTTCTTAAGTTTTCTTAAGTTTAGCTTAGTCAGTTTTTTTTAATTGTGAGGAATCTGATGCGAACACGTTGTTCTGACCAGCAGATTTCGCTTCAGAAAAAATTTTATGTGCGCTCTTCTCGCGGATATCTAAATTCCACAACAACATAACCAATTTCGAAGCACCTTCAATAAATTTGTTAATAATGAGAATAAAAGCACTTTTAAATATATATATAATAAGCTGTAACCAAAAATCATTTGGAATATTCATTAATTACACTCTTGCAACATCTTGCTACGATGTATAATAGTTTTGCTCATATGTCTTGTTTGTATAGAAATAATCAGAATTATGAGAAGAGTTGTGTTCCGAGCGACTGTTCGTCCGTCGGTCCATCTAAACAAGCGTTAATTTGAGTAAAATTTAAAATGTTATGATAAAACTTGATACAGATATTCCTTGCTCCCAAGGAAGGAATGAATGGAAATATTGCCACATCCACAAAACGTTACTAAAGCTATAAAGTGCCATTCCTAAGCACTAAAATAAGATGCAATACAGCCATTTAGTACAAGAGATCGCAGTAGCCTGAAGAGACACCTGTAGGTAAAAAAATTTTGTATAACCCCGCTCCCTAAATGTTTAATGCATATGCTTTCCAAACTACTGAAGCTATATCAACCAAACTTGCTGAGAAGAAGCGACTTTATTATAATTTCAAACTCTGTGAAAACAGATCCAATGAGATAATAACCCACGGCCCCTCTCCCTTTGACGGCTATGTTCAAAATCATTATAAAAAAAACGCTAACCTTTACGGGTCAATATAATTTTGATCTACCGGTTCACTTAAAACCGCATCTATTGGTCAGTTTGTAAGATATCTCAATGAAATTCGAGAAAAGTAATTTTCTAAAATCAGTGTATCTTCCTGTTTTGAATGGAATAAATCACGGCGATACTATCTCTTGTTTGATATGAAGTTTTTCCAGCACTTGCAGGTGTTTCTCAGCCTTTGATTCCTGCAAGTTTCCTGAGTAATTTTATATATTTTAGTTCGGTTACGGTTCGGAATTTAGTCCGTTTTTATTTAAATTTTTTTTTTTTTTTTGTGCTGACTTTCAAAATATGCTTTATACATACACATGTCGTTTTCTCCTGTTGAAAATGTAGTTTTCCAATAGTACTCAGAATATAAGTAAAGCAACTTGCCAAATATGGCTCTCATCAGCTCAGCACATTATTTGAACAATTCCAGCTGTGCGCATTTAAAATGTAAATTAATATTTCACATTGTTCTTTGACAAATAGTCGTCGCTTGATTTTGAAGGGTGGCACTTACTTTGAGTTAGCGCCCCAGCACTCAAATACTCCTGCAAAATAAATGTTGCCCAGTATATTTTGTGGTTTTGGCATGTACCTATGGCAGCAGCTTGCCTGCCACACAAGCGGAGCCAAACACCATACTGACTGTGCTCGCTGGCAAACTGTGTGAGCACAGGCTGCCCGAAAAGCGCAGCTTTGATGTTCGTTCATTTGCGCTCATATTTATTTATGCACATGAAAGTAATTAATGTGAAATATACCACGCACTCCAGCTGCAACGCACACACACACACATACACACACTCGTAACTAGAAAATTAGACTCATTTAATATTCCATAGACAGATAGACACTCCTAAGTATTTCATAAACTTCGCCTATTTCGCTAAGAATCGTCATTATTTCTGTTTAATGTGCAAATGCGCCAGGCAATTGTCAATGTTGGTGCGAGAGTCTATAAGCAATTCGCACCAATAAATTTACGGCACGAGCCATATGCTCATAGACATGTGACATGCACACGTGTTGGAGCGACCAGCAAAAATTTACTAAATTAAAACAAAACAGCAAAAATTATCTAATAACTGCAAACTCGATTTGCAAAACCTATCAAGGGAGAGCAAACAACCAACAAGGAAAGCATAAGTTAAGTCAGAATTTCTTCTACGTTATTTATTGGTTTGCACATTGCAAAACTTTCTTGTTTATCGGAATCGATAATTGCTTAGGCGCATGAAGAAGCATGGCACAAACAAATTAGCATACAGCACCGACAATTTGCTGAAAGGAGAGAAAAACTCACAGATTTTGTGCAAAAAGCGCTGCACGAGGCATACCGAAGACAAGGCGAGCAACGGTTAATGCTCTGTTGATAACGCTCTGCCATCAAGCCTATGTTTTTAGCATAGATATTCGCAGAAATATGGAAAGTGTATTTACTGTACGCCTGACTTACTTGTATGAATTTCTCAAATACTCTTTTTTAATAACAACAATAAGTTAGCTTTGCTCATATTCTTGCTTACTTTTGAGAGTATTTGAGTATGTTCATTCACAATTACAATACACATTTATTAAGGCGTGTACGTGCGTGGCATAAGTGGCTGTGATTTGAATAGAATCTGAGGGAAAATTGAATTGAATATATTAATGCGAAATTACGAGTCGGAGAACACAATATTCGCAGAGTACCCACGCCACCAACACACACACATGCATATATCTCTATATAATTGCAAGCGCAACGCACAAAGCCAACTTCAGACTGATAAGTGTGGGTGCAAGTTGAGGCGCGCCATCAGGGCCATGGACACGGCGCGCATAATTGGTAGTTTGTTTGAAAAGGCACAGCGTGGGGATTTTCAAATTCAAGGACAAAGTCAATATTGCCCAGTGAACATAATGAATGAGTGTATTTTATCAACAGGAGAGGATTTTAGCTGCTCAAAATTACAAGAATTTGAGTACCGAATTTTACATTTATCATAATTATAGAAGTACTTTCAACCGCAGAAGGTCAAATTCTTTCATAATTTCGTTAATGGAATATAGTAGACTAGTGCAGAAGCCTTTGGAAATGGCAAAAATTTAAAGAATGCATATTAGGTTGAAACCCATTAAAAGGAAAGGTAAAATAAAAAAAAAAAAACTGAAAGGAAAAATTATTTAGGTATGATCTGAAGTAGCGCATAGAATTTTTTCACGTAAATATTTAGGTTATGTGAAAATGGTGTTAATACAAACGTTGTAGATATTTTCATTATCTACAACTTAGTCACATAATTTTTTCTATAGGTATTTCAGTTTTGCCGGAAACCGAGATAAACCGTTTTTAAAAACTCAACCAAAACCTTCTCCTTCATCCTTCCCACTTCAAATTGGCCCGTAATGTGCCTTTAATACTTCATATTTTACTACTTTGAAAGGCTTCTGAACTTTTCTCTACTCACAAAAATATTTTCAATCTAGAACAATCGCTTTTGTTTCCCCCAGTTTTTAAGATATCGATCTAAAGTTTTACATAAGTCCTTTTCTCCCAAGTAAGCTGTTCATTTGTGGGAACCGCCGATATGGGGTCCATACTCAAAGATGTCATATAAATTGAACGTTGGGAGTACAGGGCTTGAATGGAAAACTTTTTCAGTTGACGAGATATCTTCACGAAATTTGCCATGCTTCATTATTTAAGGCAATATTCGATATAACTTTCTTGCAAACTGACCGATCAAAATCATGTTCTTGTGGAAATCTTTTGTTCACAAAAAATGTATTAAAACTTCGAAGTAACCAGAGTTAACGTTCTTTTCCTGCCTTTTTTAACTTTGAACATTAAAATCTACCCAGATGAGTTTTTCAAACCGCCTACACACTTATGAACTCTCGGTTAAACACAGAAATTAATAATTTAGTGTTTTGAGACACTGAGAATCGATTACCCTGAGTCACCATAGGGCATTGACCACGCTTCAGTTGACAAACATTTCCTTATTTCATTTCTCTTGGATATGAAGTCAAACAACAAAACCTGCTAAATATTTATATGAGTTGTTATTGTAGGTTCTGTTAATACGCCGAAGGGAAGCATAATCAATTTGGAGATGTTTGCTTGCATAATTGGGTTTTCGCAGAAAATTGAATGAGAATTAGGCGAACATGGTTTAGATATTGTCTTAAAACAGTAAAATATGTGAATGGTATTAGCACGCTAGATTTGCCTCCTCAATTTCCGCACCTTAACCCCATCGGGCACCTTTGGGGTCTTTAAAAAGAAAAACGGTCGTGCGAAATATCGGCTCACTGAGAGATTTATGTTCTAATGTGGCGTCACTATGGAAAGGGGAAAAATACTTTTCCACAATGACAACTCGTCAAGTCACATCAACGCCGTCGACTTGCCCAATTGTTTGAAGGAACGTTTACATGTTTTAGCTATGTATTGGGTATTTTCAAGATCCCAGCCTTCTATTGCTTATTGGGTAGTAACACGCAAACCCACTCTGAAATATATATTTATACTTGTATGTAACGGCTCATTTGGTAGGTATTTCTTTAGTCAAATTTGAATGCTACTGAAACCGTTCGCCTTTCTAAATATGCATTTTATGGGCATATATTAAGTTGCACGTGGCAAATGTGTAATGTGTGGCATAGTCCCGCACAGCTGTTGTTAGACTGATAAAATCACAGTGCATCACGGCACGAGAACAACGTGGTAATCGTGAAATGATTGCAAAGGAGCAACCACCATAAGTTGATTAAAGGAACACCAAGTATTATTATACAGAATACTTCGCGGCTCACACCATCCGCTAAGTATATGAACATATAAGTAAGTGCACTATAAGTAAATTATTATGTAGGGTAGACCCGGGTACAAAATAAGAATGTGTGGCGTATACATATTATATTAGTTACCATTGAACTATTTCGTAAATGAATTTAATTACTGTGTTCAAATTGGACTTTTATGCTTCTTTTGTGTTCCAGCCCATAATAATATTCCGCGTTTTACCTGTTGGCATCAGTATTCGTTTCTTCTTTATTAGCCTCGAAAGAGCTGTAAGTAATAGCCAAAAGCATCAACAATCGCAAACATTGTATCACCAAGTGGTGACAATCCTTTAAAGCTCATCCTGATCGATTTTGAATACCCGGAAATAGTCTCTCATACATAAGGGACCGAAAACAAGTGGCCCTGATGGCTCAAACCATTCGGATCGCCTAGTAAATACTATCTTCTTCGATTAGTAACATCTGTTTGCTTAGCAGGGAGCGCATAAATCGGCTAGAGTTCGGCATGTCGGTGCCATTGAGATCCACAAATATCTAGAACGAACACTGTGAACGATTTCGAACCAGAAAGCCAGGGAGTAGCATTGGGAAGCAGGAAGAACAACTTAATTCCAGGGAGAATCAGTTAGAACTCCGAGAAGTCACTGAGATCCGTACGAGAACAAAACCGGAAGAACCTCTGAGAAAAAGTGAGAATCACTAAGAAAAAGTAAAAGCCACTCAGAATAACTGAAAAACAGAGAAACTACCACTGAGAGCCACTGAAAACAAGTGAGAGCCAGGGAAAACCAAGCATAACCCCAAGGAACTACTGAAAGCTACAAAGAGACCGAGAAACAAGGGAACCATAGTTAAGCAGTGAGTACCAGAAAAAAACTGGAAAAGCCACTGAAAACAGATAAGAACTAGAATTAAACTGGAACAATCGCTGAGAGCCACGAAGTAAATATCAGAACAACACACATTTTTCACACTTTGTCGACCTCTAATGACCGGAAATAATCTTTTACGTAGATCAAATGCCTGGTCGCCTAGGAGAGCGGTGTTAGGATTCGAGATTAGTTTTGTTTCTCTTCCAAAAAGCGCATTCGTTAATATTCTGAGCTTTATCCCGATTGTAGTCGTCAGTTGCTGTGGATTCTGAATCTGATCTTTCGTCAGTTGTTATAACATAACACACATACTTATGTACATTTCTTGTTTTCACGACACGTGTCAAACGCTTGTTCAGCACTTCAGCTGACCATAATGGTTTGGTGTAGTTAACTTCAAATCCGCTTTGTAATGACTGTCGCGTAAACCTGTGACAGCAACGGGTAACCACACACATACGCGTAATTACCAATACACATTCAAGCCAATCTACCTCAAAAATTATGAAACTCAAACGGGCCAGAAACAACAGCTTTGAAGAATACATATAGATGAAATACTTGATCCAGACAACTAGAACGTGGAGGAACCAGAAAATAAGCAGAATGGAAGGAATGGTTTGTCAACATATATTATACAGATTATTATCTGACACCAACGGAACTGTGGCCAATTACTGTCTTCCCTCTAAATACATTAATCAACCGTAATTCTTATGAGGTCAAACGTTCTCTCGACGTAATACATACTTCAGGATGATATCAGATGACTGGAAAAGACTGCATAAGTTTTAGTTTCAAGTGAGCAACACATGGAACAGGTGTATACTGAAAATTCATAAAGCCACAGACTCTGTTTATATTTAAAACTTAATTTAAATTTAAAATTTTTAATATATGTGCTTACGATATCAAAAAAATGCACCCACCTACTAGTCACTTAAGCTAAAAGGAGCAGGAGCTAATTGATTCGACGTCACAAATATGGAGTTGAGTATAATAAATCTGAAAAATTACTTTCTTTGAAAAAGCTAGCTTGAGGATTAGCTATTATCAACTTTAGATATAAAGAGTAGTTTCTGTAATTTTTTCATATAAGTTGAAATTGGAAACAAAATTCTGCCAAACTCCGTAAAATACGAATTTATTTTCATATAAGTAAATTTTTTTAACGAGCTAAACATGGTAACAATTTTGTTTGTACACTATTACAAAATATCAAAGCCACCTACAAGCTTATGCAGAATTGTTTGCTGAAATTAAGAAGCAATTTCATGGAGTTCTTGTTCAGATATCCATTACTGCACTTACGTATTTTGTTACTCATACGCAGTAGTGACTGACATGTTGTATGCTTATTTCCAAGCGTTTATATGTAGTATTCACTAAAGCGAATATTTCTTATTCAAACTTTGCTTTGTTAATGCACATCTTAAGATTTTAGTATTAAATATTTTACATTATTTCATTTTATTTTACTTCCGAAAATTACAGTAGGTTTACACACCGTAATCTGATGTTATCAAATAATAATATATGAGTATATAAATATGTTATATAATTGTAGCCTACACATTTTATACGGTGGAGAAGCTTTTCAGAAGGACGAAGGAGTGTTTGCCTGAAAAAATATTATAAAGAGGAGGGATATTAAACTTCACAACACTCTTGATCACCAAACAAATCCACATCAAGTGGTCAGAACTAGTACTTCCATCCACTGAAGTTAGTTCTTTTGCTCGTTGCAATTTTTGCAGGGTGTATGAGTATGCAAGAGACAAACCTGCAGCGTTATTAGTATAATTACTTTCAGCTTAACGCCACAGCTGTTCAGCAATCTCAGAACCAACGGAAATGTTAATTGTCCAGCTGCCCATCAAGTACACAACTTGCAACTTCGCCTTAAGTGCACTTGACATAATAAGAGGATTAAATATTAAGCAAACAACTGGGTTTAGATTATTGTAACGATACGCTTATCCACAGTGTAAATTTATTGAACTTAAATATTTTCAGAAGAATTTCAGTATTGCAAATAGAAAAGATGTTTTGTAAAATCAACAACCGACGATTTTGTAAGCTCGCACTGTATTACTCTCAAATTCAATTTTTTTGTAAGAGCAAAAATATTGATGAGATGTTATAATGTATTGTAGATTTTTTTTTTACTAACGTCTCTTCAACTCGCCAAATTATGTTTTAAGAACGACATTTTCAGCTGAATAATAGTTAGTCAGTAGAAGAATTTATTGGGTCAATGGAGAAAAAACTAAAGAAAATTCAACCAATTTGCATAAAATAGAAAATAGAGTATTTCATGATGTGAGCAACGAAAAGAGGGAACGCTTAACTAACCTGACGCATACATAAACTTGTGTTATTGTGAGAGATTGTTTCCACCGAAGACGTCAAGACAGTCTGAAAATAATTTTGGATGACCGTAAAGATATCAACTGCACGTTTACATCAGATTTGAGTATGCGAGAGCTGTGTGTAAGATGGGTGCCCGCGAGCTCACTTCTGACCAAAAACAAGGACGAGTTCATGTTTCGCAGCAGCGTAATAAACCCGAGGTTTTGCATCAATATATGACAACGGATGAAACATGGCTCCATAATTTCATTGCGAAGTCCAATCTAGAGTCATCCGAAAGGACTGCACAGAGTCGGCTGGCAAGGTAATGCCGTCCCTACTTTGGAACGCGCATGATATAACTTATATTAAATACTTTGAAGGAGGCAGAATCGTTAACACCGGCTATAACCTAGGATTATTGGACCGTTTGAAGGACGAAAAACGTCCGCATTTGAAGAAAAAATATTTCATTTGTTAAGAGATGACGTAACATGATTATTATTCCTTTGATCCAATATTCTGAACATTTCTTGAAAAGCTAGTGAAAAGTATTTTTACGGAGAGTTTTTCTTCATTACTCTAATTTGAAGAAAACCTTAGCCGATGGTCATTGTGTTTTGGTGGAAGTTTATGGTAAATGAGTTTTAAGAGGTTTATGGCATGAGTATGCGAGGTACTTGGTGGAAAGCTTGGAAGAGGAAGAACCTCCTGGGCGGTAACAAAATTTTGAATATGAGCAACTGATTATTGTTGCTAAATGCACGCAGAGCTCCCAGAATGCGTGAGAATCATTCGAAGAGC
Source organism: Bactrocera latifrons (assembly GCF_001853355.1). Lineage (NCBI taxonomy): Eukaryota > Metazoa > Arthropoda > Insecta > Diptera > Tephritidae > Bactrocera > Bactrocera latifrons. The sequence continues at coordinate 2,027,073 of NW_017536074.1, read as the reverse complement.
CAAATAAAACATTTATAAGCAGAAAAACTACAAAAATAAATCGGTTCTGCATCGGATCGTCACTGTTAATGAGAAAATTATCAACTGTGATAACTAATATTGAAAAAATAATAATAATAACTAAAAAAAAAATACTAGTATTACAAAAAGAAATCATAAGATATCTCTTCAATGTCAAAATAGCTCTCTGTACGTTTGTTTTTTGGTTCAGTTTATAGATATACATATCCTTGTATGTACCTATATTCTTCACCAAACAAGAGTAGGTTTTAAACTGGACTCTACTTAATAAACTCTGCTAAACAAATACCAAAGTAATCCACCAAACCTCACCGCAGAGAGTCCATGCCGGCCAGTAACTTTACTATGAAATATCAATTGCTTTGGTAACTTCATTCCAGAGTAATTCCACAAGTGATTGTAGCAATTTCAATCTGAAAATTCGAACTTCAAAAACATGGTACGCCGAAAGTAATATTTTAAAGCAAAACTATGCAAGCAGCAACAATGTTTAATCACGTCTATTGTTACATTCTAATATACATGCATATGTACATATAGTTAGATATGTGACCTAGATTATTACATTATAAGTCAACTAATCGATTGAAATAAAAACTTGCAGAATTTCAGCTTCTTGCGTCTGGCAAATTTTCAACAATTGCTACTCGTTTGCCTGAATGTGTGTGTGTGGCACATTAACCTAGAATATTTGCACACATTACGAAGTCCGATAGTCACCGACAACAACAACAAAAAGCACACATTTAAAACTTTGTATGGTTTATAGTAAATAGTTCGTAAATATTCGAGTCAATTGACCATGCAAGCGACCAGCATTTAGCCAGCCACGAACGCAATAAAAAAGCAAGAAGCAAAAACGCAATTGCAGTCGACAAGTGGTTGCCATATTGCCCACAAACCGCAACGATGGTTGATAATTTTTTTTACGTTGGCTGATTTCGAAATTCCAGCTAACACAAACTCGTTAATAAATTGGAAAATGAGAAGACTCACTGCTATCATTACCATTTCCTTCGCAAGCAGTAGCTGGAAAAGCGGGATGGGGGAATTGCGAATGCTAATGGCGTTGCGGACGCCAGGGAGCATATACATATGCATATATTTCCGAGAGCCTACTGCAGCGCATTTTGTCATATTATTTGCGTAGCTTATTTGAAGTCGACCGTCCCTTCCGCCATTGCAGTGCCCCCATAACCTCTACCTCTAAGCGCATTTGCGCCATTTAATTCTACGACATTTATGTAAGAGCGACTTTTGGAATGATTTTCCTGTCGCCTCGTCTGAGTGCGGCAAGCGTCCGTTTTTGACAACAGCATTTTCATTTTTTTTCTGCTTATTCGCYTCTCATTTTGATGGCGTCGTGTCGTGTGTGTGTTCACTGGCTTCCACTTCAGCCAACATTTCCGCATAACATTTAATTTTTAGCGCATGTGTTTGTATGAATGCAACTGTGTGTGAGTGTATGTGTGAGTTTGTGCGGGTAGTTAGTGCACCAATTTCAGTTTGCTCAGCCGCCTTCATGCTTTCTTGCTTGTTTTCGCGCTTTAAATTTTTGTCCATTCAATTCATGTTTTGGCTTAAATCCAACAAAATTTTGTGCGCAATGATTTTTAATTATCTTTTGACTGCGCGCACTCTAACGGAGCAAAACATGGTGAGATTGTTTCAATGTGATGCAACCCAGTGGGTCGATTTAGAGGGATTTTTAAATATAAGTGTAATTGACCCAACAAAAGGTGCAGCGAGCTCTAGGCGGACAATGAAAAAGTCGTAACGCCGACTCATCAGATGTTAAGATTGTCCATGTCTCTGCCCCATATAGCAGGCCGTGGATGATAAATTACTTCTGGAATTTGGTCTTTGTTCGTCGAGAGAGAAGTTTACTTCCCAATGGCTTACTCAGTCCGAAGTAGCACTTGTAGGCAAGAATTATTCTTCGTTTGATTTCGAGGCTGAACTGCAGCTTGAATTAACTTATCCTGGAGTATATTAAAGAGATGTAGGCATATGCAGAAGTTCACGCAAGTGAGAAAGGTTCTATGAGCGACCTTCACTTGGGAGTGGCCAACAATTATTTTATTAAAGACTCAATCAGCACATGACTTCCGATCTTAGATTCAGTCAAGACATCCATTTGTAAGCTAGACTAATGAAGATCATCCCTCCCATAAGCCCATAAGAATTATAAGCTGGGTTTGGGCCCGCCATGTTAAAAACACCCCTAATGGATTAAGCGGAAGTATTTGCGATTTGCATTTTATACGTTCTTAAAAGAGCTATGGATCATTTCATAAGGTTAAGCTCAGCTATCTGTCTGTAGCTCACAACTTTATCGTAATCTTTTAAATTTTTGATGTTATACATTGCTTACAGTTACTCGAAATATGCATCTCGGCCAAAAATATAATTAAAAAGTTGTGACAGGCCATTCAGCCCCTTCAAAAGTTGTTTGAAGCAGTGGACTCTGGAGGAACACCTCAGGTTTTGGAACACAAGCTAGACAAGGCGTACCACAAAGTTACTTTGGGGTAGTAATGGTGGACAGTTCAAAAAGCTCCTACTTTTTGACTACATTGTAGGGGTCATCACCGATCACCTGCCCTTAAGATCGCACCTTCAGAAAATGGTAGAAATGGATTAGGCGGAATGAAGGTCATGCGCTGGAACATTTTAAATGTGAACGACCAGCCTAACACCGAATGAGATGGGAAATATTCCACGGCTTTAATTTCAGAGATCTACAGAGTTGCCGCCTAAGGCTTAAAGTAGTTACCTTCCGTGAGCAAAATGAGCCGAATGCTGATCAAGTGCGTGCACATGCTATTCGGCGGCTTTGCGTCTCTCTTTTCAACTAACCAATTCAGTTTCTGGCGATGAAGCTCCATCAAGAGCTCCAACGATGGTGAATTTAATCGAGATTATAGTCCAAAATCAGTTGCTATTGTGGAAACTATTTATGTTGTGTACAATTATCAGATCGTAATGAGACCTCTATAATTAGAGGCAACTACAACATTCATTATTGCATAATTTGACTGTTAAACCAAGTTGTTCACGTTGGATCCCAGGTCGGTCAAACACTATCGTGTCAATTAGTCCGGAGACTCTACTCTATGAGTGTTTCAAGGTGGACCGAATCCAAGAAAAGTTATTCGCAAACGAAGGGCTTAAAAGCCTGTTTTTTGGAACAACTAGATATAATGCAACCATACCACTCGCATAAAACAGAACATTAAATTCTGAGTAGTCGACGACCATTTTTCAGGAATACCAACCTCTGAAAACGTATCACTCTTCAAAACGACCATACGAACTCTTACACAGTCGACTCCAACAACTGCATTTTTGAGTACTCAAAACATCCTTGTGACGAGACATCCACCGTATAGTTCTGATTGGGACCGACTTTCTTCTTTTTATTCCCATACGCAAATAATAAACCAAGAGGTAAACGTGTTTCGATACCTGATGAAGCGGTTGATGCGTTCAAAAGGTATGTTTTGAAGATATCTTAAGCAGAGTGGCGAAACTGCTTCAACAATGGGTTCAAATGTATGAAACTTTATGGATCTTAAGACTTAATATTTCTAAAAACAGCAAAGCGATTTTTGATTTGCTCTCGAATTCCGAAATATTGGGTAGTCGAAAAAGTCTTTTCGTATTTCTAATCAAATTTCAAGTAATTTTTTATATTTATACCTATAAATAGAAGGAAGCTGACCATTGTTGTGCTGCACGAACTGACATAACATTGTCTCCGTAAACTTCTCAAATTTTATTAGTGGTTTGCGTAACATTCTTCCCTTTTTTATACAAAAATTTCAAAATAAAGCAACAAATATAAAGACAAACTACGTATGATACCAAAAAGTTTTGTTTCCATTTGAACTTCCAACTATACCGATCCAAGTTTCCTCTCTTTTATAATATTACTCGTATAGATTAAATATCATGGTTAATTCCATAAACTTCCACCATGGGCACAACCATCTCTCATTTATCCCTACACTGAAAAATCAAGTTGTACGAATCTCGAAACATTTGCTTATTTTTCCAAATAAATAAATGATAAAAACCTAAAACCACAACGTGAGCTCGATGTGAAAATATATAATATAAAGTTCAATATACCTGATTATTAGAAGCAAAAAAGTAGCTTAAACTAAATCGAAACACCATAGTTCTACAAATGCCAAAAGCCACACGCCGAAGTACTTAACATAGTTATATATTTCATATAAAAATTTTGAAACTGTTTATCAAGTGACAAAAAAATATGTACTATTTAATATTAGTTTTAGCAAAACACAATAAGTTAAATCCAATTCTCTGTATGATCCTTATATAGGATTACATATTCTAGGAAAAGCATTCTTTGAACTATTCCAAACTGGTGCGCCTGTATAACTATACCCACGAAACAGTTCCCCTAGAAATGTATTTGATCCTCGAAGGCTACACTATTAATTGATTATCATCCCGAAAAGAACGATATTTCCGCACTACTCCGAAGTATAAGAGCCCTACTTTCTCAACTGGTCCATATTGATTTTGAGCATCATATTTTCGTGACAGACAGTTACATTTTTGAACATATACTATACCAAGCAGGGAAACATCAAAGTGAGAAAATATTTGCACTCTCAGCGAGCGCTGAAGCGCCGGCAGTCACAACAGCAAACAAAGTAGCATAAAATCAAGACTATGCAGAAGAACAAAAACAGCAGCGAGACAAGTGGCAAAAAGACTAATTTTTGTTGCTTGATAGAGAAGGAGGAAACTGCAACATTTCATATGTATTTTGCGCTTGAGTCTGAGGACTTTATACTCGCGCACCGTTCGGCCCAGTACATCATAGAATCAATGCATAAAACACAAATAAAAATTTTGAATTACCACTTTAAAACATTTTCATAATTAAGGTAAAAATGAATGCGATGTCTGGCCGCTCACTTGAACATACAATTAATACCTTAACTCACTAATAAAATATCCTGATTCCTTGAGCCAAAAGGCTTGAGTTTGGTACAGGGCGTCAAAGCAGGGAGGGACATCTATGGCTTACAATGAAAAGTGGGTATGGCCTGTCTTCTAATGGGTTTAAAATGCATACTTCACATACTACCAAATCTACATCTATCATACATATAGAAACATATATTTGTAGTACTTTTCTAACGACTAACGTCATGCAGATTAAGCGAACATATTTGATTTTATACAAACTATTCTCATTACTCGAAACCGATTAGTCTCAACTTTTAACACCAGCTATTAAATGTATTTTGTATCAAATATTAGAAGATTTTTTCTTACCGATAAATTTTTTTTAAAAACCATTTAAGGCCAAACTTTTCGTCAAAAATCGATTTTTTTTGTTTTTGAGAATGGCAGTTTAGTCAAAAAAATTCCTTCTTATTACATTATTTTTTACATTACTTCAAAGAAATCTGCTTGTACACTGCTAAACGTCTTTTTTGAGAGAAGCCCTCGGAAATCAGCTGAAGTCTGTTTCCAGATAAATATTTTTACTAACACTTCTTTTGCATCAATAAATTTAAAGGTATTCTCAGAAAAAATTTTGGAAAATTTGGCCTTCTTACTATATATAATATAACCCCTTATTAACAAATATTTATTCGAAAATTTTACTGAGACCAAAAAATACTTTCCAGATGTGTGTGAGAGTATTTTTTTAGCCAGCACCCGAACATAGCTTCTCCTTACTTGCTTTCTTCAGCACACTCTCTCCCCTTCGTTTAATTTTTTGTTTGTGCCAATTGTCGCCTCACATTACTTCCGCGCTCGGTATGAATGAGTAATTTTGTAATCTTATTAGTGGCGGCAGCAGTAGCAGCATGTCTGCAACATAAGCGCACAAAGCGAAGGGGACATAACTGCAAATGAATGGGGTGGACAATACGCTTCACACTGGCATCGGCTCTAAGGAAAATGTGTTGTGAAAAAGGGAGAAAATTATAATTATGATAATTTAATGTGCGCCAGCTCGCTTCATATCATTGAAATACTGCAGCCAAGAGCAAATCGGAAGAGCAAGAGCGCTGGCTTTTAAGTGCGTCAAGACAACAATTAAAGACATTAAATTCACAATAGTAAGCCAAGTGAAATAACGGCGAGCATTTCAATTAAGTTCCATTTATGTACTGGCTACTTACAATAATGAACAACACCAAAAGCTCCGTCAGAATCGGGAAGGACCTCTCCGAGCCGTTCGATACCAAACGAGGTTTCAGACAAGGCGACTCCCTATCGTGCGACTTCTTCAACCTGCTTCTGGAGAAAATAGTTCGAGCTGCAGAACTTAATAGAGAAGGTACCATCTTCTATAAGAGTGTACAGCTGCTGGCGTATGCCGATGATATTGATATCATTGGCCTTAACACCCGCGCCGTTAGTTCTGCTTTCTCCAGACCTGTCTCTTATACACATCTAGATGTGTATAAGAGACAGATGGTGCAGAGACTTGGACGATGACAACAACAGATGAGTCGGCGTTGCGAGTTTTCGAGAGAAAAGTTCTGCGAAAGATTTATGGTCCTTTGCGCGTTGACCACGGCGAATATCGCATTCGATGGAACGATGAGCTGTACGAGATATACGACGACATTGACATAGTTCAGCGAATTAAAAGACAGCGGCTACGCTGGCTAGGTCATGTTGTCCGAATGGACAAAAACACTCCAGCTCTGAAAGTATTCGACGCAGTACCCGCCGGGGGAAGCAGAGGAAGAGGAAGACCTCCACTCCGTTGGAAGGACCAAGTGGAGAAGGACCTGGCTACGCTTGGAATATCCAATTGGCGCCACGTAGCGAAAAGAAGAAACGACTGGCGCGCTGTTGTTAACTCGGCTATAATCGCGTAAGCGGTGTCTACGCCAATTAAGAAGAAGAAGACTTACAATAATACTACTTCAAATAAAATCTTCCCATCAGCAGTACCTTGTGCAAAGTCCAAAGTAACGGAAATAAAGCAAAAGCAATGACTTTAAAATGCAACGATTTAAACGAAGTCAAATATCCGGCCAGCCTGAGCCCAAACTTTAAGCAAACTTATGTGGCACTCGAATCGGTTAGGCGTGACTGTGTGTGTGCTTGTGCTTTTGTTGACAAAACTCAATAAGTAAGCATCGGTTTCGCAATGATAACACAATAACCCCAGTTCAATAAGGGCGCATTGACGGCTGCTTAGTTTTAGCAAAAGCGCAAAGCGCTACAGCAGATACGCAACACAATGACACCCAACAGAATGAGCTTGTGTGCCCTCAAGCCTGCTCTAGGTGAGGCGAGCACACATTCCTACCTGCCTTTGTTCGGCTGTGTGTATCATTTTCCAGACTAAAAACAAAAAAAAGGAAAAAAAGAAAATAGAGAACCTTTTAGCCCTTTCGAGCATTAGTGATTAAAAGGGTACGGCACGATAATAGCAACAAAAGCTGTCGTTGCAGACATTTTGGAAAACATCAGCATACAAGCCGCAATTACGACCATACTCTGAAATGAGGAGGACGAGGCTTCACTTCAATTATAACCTTCTGCGAGAATGCCGACGCTATCAACAGTCGCAAACTAAGCATAGAACGAACAGTGGTTTCAACATGGCAACTTACATAAGCAAAGAGAAGTATATTTTCGCCAGTTCTAAGAATATGAGAAGTATCAAGTTTTATACTACAAGCCATTTATAGAAATATGTCCATAGCCAGATGGCAATTAAGGTAATAATCTCACTTCGCATTACGACAGAGAATGTTTTTAGAAGCAGGGAGGCAGTAGATGCAGCGGTTGTTGGAAAGCGCCTACATTTATGCTGGGTTCCATGCCACATAGGAGTTCCGCGAAAGAAAATGGCTGATGAGATTGCCAAAAATAACATATGTCTGTCAACTGAATCACTAAAGAAAATAAGGACGTCATTGAAAACGAGAAACAATGAAAATTTCGAAAGGACTGACAAACGAATCAGGGATGGAATATTTTAAAGACATGCAAGATCGCCGAGAATTCATTTTTCATGTGCAATGAAAAAAAACCTCACCCAGAAAGTGCAGCGAAACCAGCATTAAACACCTAATATGCTTCTGTCCAACCTGATCTAGAAGTCGTATTAAATTCTAGAAGCTTCGCAATACAAGTTCTTTTCTGTACTTTGAAGCAAAACGATGACGTTGAACGCAGTGGACGTCCAAAAGAGAGAGATAATGTTACGCATAAAAACATAAAGAGAATATAATTTATAAAATTGTTTTGGATACTCGATGAAGATATTAAGAGAAAGAGACTTTCATGATGATTAGAATATGTGAAGCTAGCATTAACATTCGATCTATTCTAGCAAATTAATGATTGAGAGTAGTGTTTGGATAAACATAAATTTTGGCATGGATCTGTGGAATGGATTTATAGTCTACTAAACGACTACACTGAAAAAGCGGTCTCATTATTGCGTGGTTTAAGAGTGAAACCGCTGAAACGTAGCTTCGATTTTCTATTTCTTCCAACACTAAGTTAAATGGGCTGACTTCTGTTATCAAATCTTCAGAGATTTATACCTGGAAGGAAATTAAAAAAATTGAAGAGATAATCGGAACAAAATAAAAATCATGTTATAAAATATAAGCGAACTGCTAATAGAACTGTCTTATCGATTTTCCAGAAAGTAACGACATATTTGATAAGAACATCATTAAAATAGTGGTCGGTTTCCTGCTGAATTTACACAAATTTTTAAGCCTAAGAATAAGATTATCACTTGAAAAATCAGATGAACATATTGAAGAAAGACTAGTTGTTTCGTAAAGTCCCGAGGTAAACTTTCTACTAAGTCAGCTTTTGTTTCTTGATTTTACTGCTCATTGATGGGTAGAACAGAGTTGAATTCTCACGTGGTCCCAGGTTATTATCACTGCGCTGCTGATCCACACTACTAAATTGGCTTGCAAGCCCACTCATGCAAGTCACAATTTTCGGACTCTCACTGGGTTGTATGTATAATAGCCACCAATCAATTATTTTAGGTAGACACAACCCAAATCAATTTCAATTTGTGATCTTCCATGGACCACTGTAGATCAAAGGCAAACTGCTCAATAAGTAATCGTTTGCCCTGTGGGTGTGTACGGGCATCGTGCCAAAGATGAGCTCAAGGCGACAGGTGCACGCCTAAATAGGACCTGACTCACATCAGCAACTGACAGAGACATAACCAAGCAGGGGCGTCAAGGCTGGGGAATCAGTAAAATGAGTTTAGTGAGTGCAGTGTCTATGGAACGTTCGAAATGATTATTTTGGCAGTGCTGCAATACAGCCACACAAACAGGCAGTTTTGAGCCAAATGAACAAACCTCTGAAAAGCGCAAAATGAAACACGAACGGTGATAAAGGGGAAATCGACTGTGAATTTTTGCAGGGACACTACAACAATTGTGAACACAATGTGAACAACAAGTGGAACAACAGGCCGTAGATGGGACTGTGGCTTCAACACGGCCTAAGGAAACACCAGCTCAATTGCCACGCAACGAAAGAGGTATGCAAAAATCGGCAAACCAACGGAGCGTCGTATTTGAATAGCAGATTGGTGTGGTAAGGTGGTTGGGCTTTAAAGTCCACATTCAAGTGCAATCGTGAAGGGTGGGTGGGAGCGAAGTTAAAGCAGGCTACGAAGATTAATGCCATATCTTTTGCAATGAAGTGGAAAACGCACAGACTGGTGAAATGAGCAGCACTTGCGTTGTATTCCAGAAACTAAGCCTGGACCAAGCACAAAATAAAAGCAGTCGGTGCTTAGGTGGCTACGCTGGTTGGAGGCGAGCTGAATGATTTTCGGCTTTCAGTTATGTAAACAAAAGTGTATGCTACGAATCAGAGCTGATACGAAAGCGCGACGCACAAAATGTACAACCGAGCGAATGATAAAAATGCCAAAACGTTGACAAAGTCACAGATAAAAGAGGCATGTCAGCAGCACCTGTACCTGAGGTTGATATCTCAGCCATTGTTGCCATCTTTGTTGTAGTTGCTTTTGTGTTGGTAATCTGACTTACGCACACATGTACACAGCTTACGTTTGCATTGTTTTAGCATTTAAATGCTTGCGACGTCGGAATCTTTTGTACTTGGTAATATGTAGGTTAAGCGAACATATGCGGTATTGTCGGAATTGACGAACAATAAGCCAACAAGCTGCCACAGTAGCTAATGTGGGCTAGCACAGGATTACTGCTGAGAGATTCCTGTCTTTCGAAAACGTTGCAAGAGTGCGTAAAAATGTTACGTGCATCTACATTTGTATGTATGCAAATGCGGTTTTCGTAAAGTGGTATTGTGGCGTAGAGAGTCTTTTTGGATTGTCAGGTTTCTTTACATAAATAGCTTATGTATATTCATTGCTGACGGAGGAAATTACTGTGTGTTAAATCAACATCGCTAAGGTTAGTTAGATGCAAAGATGACAGAATGTGTAATAAAAGCGGCATCATTTTGTAACGGTTGAAATCAGGCCAAAAGGGTACACACATATGCGTTCCTGGGAAGCGGAAGACATCTGTCATTAAGGAGAGATGACTTTTTACTTTCGTACGCGTCTATTGCGGCAATGTGAGGGCTTCTACCTGATACGGAGGGATAAATGTTGAAGGTGATGATGTACGATATATTATTACTCTTCAATTTGGAAAACTTTGTGCCGAATATCGTGATAGAGTTTAGATCTCAGAAACATAGATTCCGTCGCTTCTGACGCATAACAGTTATAGATTTCCAACTACCTTTAAGTGTCGCTGAAGGAGCCAAAAAGTTAAAAATTGTTTGCGCCGAAACCAATTAAGTTATTTACCAAGGAATTAATGGCATTTTTCTTCACACAAAATATGGTGGTGTTGCCGTCGAGTTCCGTTTTTGCTATCCTTCCTTTTCGGAAAGCACTGCCGCGGTGAGGCATTCAACTTAGTAAAGTTTGGTTTGGTTTAGAAGTTTTTAGGACCAACTTCTTAACCAAAAAACGTATCCCACGTGGAGAACTGAGAACACACACAATGTCGCTTAAGGCTTGCTACAAATTTGTTAAGGCGGCTAATATCAATTCCAACTATTTCACTAGGTTTGCTAAAGATATTTCAATCTAAAGAAAGGAGCAATAGCGTTCGGACTTACTGAATATAATCTAATGTACAGTGTTCTCTAAGAACACTTCCAGAAAGTCCGGAAGTGCCTCAGCAGCTCTTAACTAGCGCCTGCAATGCTCGTGCGAATTCCAGAGTTCGAGCACTTTCCCAATATAACCGAAACAACGGTATCTTTCCCTGGGTGCTCTATAAATTTTGTATGACCAGGTGTCCAGACAAATCTGATAACACAGTACAACAGCTAATCTGGGGGGTGAGAAATCCCAAAACATCAAGATAATGATAAAAGGGATCATAAGGTCATAAGGTCATAAAAAAAAACTGACATATACGAATGCCAAACTCTTTGAGGGTTTTACTATACTGACCTAGTACCACCACCTTGACTTGGAATAATCCCAAAAATGTTCCACAGTGTAATGAAGTCTATTGATATTAACGATAGTAAGGACAGAAAATCACCTACCTAGAAAAGGTGGCACTTCGGAACAATACGGGTACTGTTGTGTTAATGGTAGCCACCTCTGCTTGCAAACGCCACAGTGATACTGCAGGCTTAATTTATGCTTGAGAGGGAGCTCCTTACAGAAAATTCAACCTACGAAATTCGAACGTACCATCTAAACTAGTGTCATTCGCCAGTTACCAGTCGAAATGCTCAACGAAAATTGAACTCAACGAATGGACCATCTGCGCCGCGGCCAATATTTGAAAGAGATATTTTTTAAGTAATAAACCAAAAAATGTCATTGCGAACGATAATAAATATTTCCCATTAATTTTGAAGTTTACAAGTTTTTTCTTTAAGGGGTCAGTATTGTAATTTGTTTTAAAAATTTTGTTTGCATTTTCTGTCGCTTTATACCCTTAATGCAGAAACCCACTTTACCATTGGAAGGTTTCGAAAAAGTCCAAAAGTAATAATACAGCATTCGACACTTTACTTTTTAAAAATGTGAATTTTTGTATTTCAGATGATCCAACTATGAGAAATCGTGTCCGCTAGTGAAAAAACGCATCTCATTCTCCCAGCCATTTCTCCGACAGATGTCATCAAAAACTTCCGAAAAAATTTGTTTATACATTCAACGATATGCCTCATGATACATATGCGAACCAAGTTCTATTGTAGAATAAAAATTACTATGAAAAAAAAAAAATTCAAAAAAACAGGCCAAATTACCCTACTGACCCCTTGAAAAAGTAAAAAACTTTGAAATTAATCACCTTTTACATATACATTGCCGGCAATCAGCTGAGTTTATGTTATTAGTACTAAGTGATTCAAGTTTTCAGGACTGATGCCGAAGAAGCGGAGAATGTGACAATGTTCGTACTGGTTATGGACTCTTTTATGTACTCAGCGGTCCTGAATCTTTAAGTGACCTTCGAGGCCACGCAACTGCCTGCTGTGAGGATAGGTGCCATGTGTATGATCACTTTCAGTTTTATTGCTCGTATATACTAGGGGTATTGTTCGTAATTATTTTATCATGTTGCAATATTCTTGACATTGAGCTTATCGCTATATCTGTACTATGAATATAACAAACTCCCTTAACATAGTTTTCTATTTTCTAAGGAGATTTCTGAGAACAATTTCACGAAAAATTTATTTATGGCTGATTTGATTCGTACAACGCGAGTATGACTATTATTTTTTCTGTCATCAACTATTGGCGTTTGGCAAAAACTAACAATAGGGATGTAAACGAAAATTTTCGACACTTACAATTTTTTATAAAGCTCATAATTGATAAAGCTCTGGACAATGTTTAAGATTTTATCCTCAATATAATTTCATTTATCGGTTCACGAAAGACATTTTATTGGAAATTTGTTTGGTTGTTACCAACCATCAAATATTTTTCAACTATTTGTTAAGACAAAATAAGCGTATTATTTCTGGCATGATTTTTATCGAGAGAAGCAAAACATTTTATTCAAATTTATCTATTTTAAATTCGTATAAATCCAAATATGCGATGAGTAATTAAAACTTAACACTGCACAATTTTGGGTGAATCAGAATGATTTTTAATTATACGAGAATCTGTCATGTCTATGAGCTACGTGTGATATTCCACCTGTCACACACACATTATAGAAACATGCATTTCTCCACATTTTTTCGAATGATATGCGAAATTCCTCATTCGCACTTATTGCCACGAACACGAAGTTCAAATACATACACACACATGCATAATAGTAATTTACATTAATTTATATAGTTTCCACGTTTACTCTTCATTCATGACTTAGTAATCAAATATGCGCTATGCGAGCACAGCCATGTATTCTACCGGGCATATATACATATATATACATACATAATATATTTGTATTCGTGTATATACATTTGAATTTTTAATGAAATATTAATTGCTGGAAATTTTTAGAGCGGAAGAAGGTATGCGCAATCAGTACCAGTTAGAGGTAACCGTAAAGTTAAGGGAATGAAATAAAAATGTGGCAGCAAACGTTTGACATTTAAATGAGATGTTATGCATAATTTAGCTGCGAGTATGTGTGCAGGCCCTGTAGGCATCAGAAGACAAGCAATAGCACATGTACTTACATACATACATTTCGCAATTACATGATAATGGGAACATATTACAACATTTTGTGACACATAAATTATGTCAATGCAGGAGGAATGATTCATTTGAGCACGAATTCAAATATTCGCAAATGTATGTGCGATATCAATGAAGGCGGGTGTGAGTGATGTTTCTTGCACAATTAAGCTATTAAATTACCATTGTAGAATCAAGCTTCACGTATTGTATGCACACAGTCGGAAGTACAATCTACCACAGGGCAGCAGACGGCTGACAAAGCAAATATTAATGAGATTTCTCATAGAGACGGAGACAGCTCATCACACTGGAATCTTTTTGTCGGATGTATACTACATTATAAAGAATAACTGTTGGTCTTGTGTTTCATTCGGTACCTTAGCCAAAAGAATTAAGCGCATTAAAGAAAATCAATAAGACAAGCGTCGTCAAATTTCACCGATTTCGCATTGTTTACCGAAGCCATCGTAAAACATTCGCCCTTTGTGACAAATCTGCGAAATTAAATACTTCAAAATTAGAACGACAATTTACAATCCGTCAGGATATTCACATCTTCGAGCGTTTGGACTACTCATTCAATTTCCCGTGCGTTTTGATTCTAACAGCAGTCTTCCGTGGTTGCACAAGCGTCAGGAACCACTTGTCATCAGCAACAGTTAGTAGCCAATCGTTGAGGTTGCAGCAGTAAATGAGGCGACGCGGTAACGATAGAAACTTCTCCCGCAGTGAGCAGTGAATGCCAGAGGCTCAGCGATTTTAATCGCATCAACTACTAAACTTACAACTGCTACAACAACAAACAAATACAAAGTGACAACACTTAACGAGGCATATGGAAAAGCTGCTTAAAGGACTCGAGTTCGCGCCTATAACAATGTGTGTGTTATAGATGTAATATATTTCAACTAGGGAAATAGCTTAAGGTGTAAAACTTCAACCGGAGGTTCGGAATCTAAGCAATTGTATATTTATACTTGAATACGGTATATGTATGTATGTATATAAATATATAACTCATACACTGACTGACATATTCCACGTAAACTTTGTTAGATAAACGAAAACTATTATACATACACATATATATATGAAATATATGAGAGTTGCTGTAATATATAAACATGCCGCGTACTAAAAAATGTTTCCTGGGTTTCATTAAGGTGTCTCATAAAAATTATTAATTTTAATAATATGTCTCAAGGGTTGCTTCATATTTCCGAAAAATTATTTAAATGGCCGAAGAAGACTGTAACTTGATAAATTGCCTTTTATGTCAAATGAGGCCTATTTTATTCTTAAACGAAAAAACGAAAAACAAGCGAAATTGCCATATTAGTAGTGACTCAAAATAATCCACGTGACGGAAACTTATCCAAAACAAGTCTCCGTGACGTTCGAAGTTTCATCAAAGTGTATTGTCATGGTCATGTGTAACAGTATCTGCCAATGAACACCGTTATTTAAAGATGTTGAATGATTCTTTTTTAACCCATAACAGTGCCGAGAACGTATCCCTTCAATAGCGTTTGGTTCCAGTAAGATGGAGAAACTACAAAAACAAATTAATTGAATAAAAGAATTTCACTTTCCGCTAACCTCAGAGGTGTCCTGAAATGACTGCATCAGGCTACTTTATGACGTTATGTCAAAGAAGATGTGTAAATAAAACCCACATATCTAATTGAATAGACTCCTTGGCTTTATTGCTACATATGTATACATCTTATATTATAATTTTATTAAGTCAAATGAAATTTAAGCGATATAAAGTCTATCAAATTAGCTTTATATAGAGTATATGGGTCATTCGATCAATTAACGATATGGTTTTGTACCCGTATTCCGAACAAACAAAAAAATGTCTATTTCTTTTATTTTTTAACGACCTGAGAATTGAGTGCACAAAATGTTGAAGTTATATAATTATATGTAAAAAAAATCTCAGCTTTCCGATAAAAATGTTTTCAAAATCCAAAAAAAGTTTCAAAATCCAAAAAAAAAATTCCAAAGAAAACCGTTTTTTGTGCTTTTCCACCTACTTTTTTTCCAAATTTGAATTTTCCATTCGATTCCTCATTCAATTTTACATAAGAATCAATGTTCAAAAATATGGGACTCTGACAGCTAAACAATTTTTCGTTACACACACATGCTGTTTTCCTCCCTGACAAGTTTAGCCCTTTCGCTATATTGTATCCATATGGATACACTCAACTTTGCAAGCATTTAAAAATACGCCAAGTCAAAGAATTGACTTACATTTCGACATTATACCGTTTTTTAAGACCTTATGAATCATTCTACATAAAAAACATTGGGATATTTATAAAACTGAGAATAATATAGCATTTTTAAAAATTTACTTATTTTTTT
>NW_017536074.1:2005517-2008184 GCF_001853355.1 Bactrocera latifrons | reverse complement strand
AAACTATAAGTACAATAAAGTTTAAGTACTTTCTTTTAATTTTGTGAAACTTTTTTTTTTCGATTTATCAATAAAATTCAACTTTTATGAATTTGTACACCATAACGTTTATGTGGCTTAATTGTGTGAGCACAAGTGTATACACATATTCTCCTTTATAAAATGAGATGAAATCTAACAACAACCACAAATACCTCCCTTATATCACAATTTTTGGATTTCGAACATAGCTCTTCCTTACTTGTTTCGTTTTTAGAATATTTTGTAAAGCAAATCTTAAAACTCGTCAAACCATAGAGAGATGCTTTGAGCACCGAAATGAGGTAATCAATATTGGCATTGATATAGTGAACTCTGGCATGATATTTCCACGGGCATCTCAAAGGGTTAGTGAAATCAATATGACTTTGTGCTCAAATTTATTTAACCTTTACTTTTAACTTTATGTCACCTGTCGCACCTTAGATGAGCATTTTCCTTTGAAAGGGCATTTAAAACAAGTACAGCTAAGCTACAAAGAATACGCACTCATGTTCTGCCGCTGGCTATGTGCGACTACAAAGGAAGTGCTTTGCATATATGCTATGTAGGTAGGTTACAATGTGCGCTGTTCTCAAAGGGTAATACAAATTCACAAGTGTCAAATCGAAATGAAACATCAAACGGCGAGACAAAGTATCAATGATAGGTGTGTATACCTAAAGAAGCGCTTGCAAAAGGGGAGTATGAAAGCTTGTGCGAAACACAGCCAAAAATAGCTACCGTTGCCAGTTTATTAGTGCCGAAAGCAACCTCTAGCGTAAGAGAGTCGACAACTTTATACCAGCGGCGACCGGGGAAACATGCTTAAATCACAGAGAGTCCTATTTTTACAACAGACGACATTATCTAAGTCTGTCATTAACTTTTTTAAAAGTCGTATGTAAAAAAAATTTGTTTAAAAATAATAGGATTAATTTATTCAATAACGCCGAATTGGATAAAATACATAGGAGAAGGGAATAGACTCGAACATAATTTACAAGCGCTAATTATTTCTTTCTAGCTTAATTAGATTTAATATACGATCAGTTAGACAAAATTTTGTTCCTACAATCATAATAATTTATCTATCTTGGCCAAATGTCATCAAAAACTAGAAATACGAATCTAAGCCCTCAACTCTTTAATGAAACGCAACATATAAATAGTAAAATGCAAGAGGGCAGTAATAATTAAATGCAGTCTTATGCTATTCGGATGAGAATTTCACTTACAGTATTTGATAATCAAAAGTACTAAATACAAACGAATCAAAATCCACTTTTACCCAACCGCTTTGAGTATCCATGAAATGAGTTTTTAGACACCTTAACTTGCCGTAGACATTTCTGGATATTACAATTCCTAAATTATTGAACATTTCAGAGATCTTTCTAACGACCGACCTAAGCACTTTCTGTTAAAGTACTTTAATAGCAATTCCCCACACTTTATTTTGCCGTTGTTCTTTCGTTCGCACGATCTAAAGGAATGAGAACTACTTTATAAAGGACTCTGTTGTGGTTTACCTCGACGTCGTCTTGAATCTTCTTGAATTTTACTTTAAGAAWATTTTTCGCAATTTTCTGTGTTTACTTTACATTTTCCAGCCACAATTTACATATCTGCCGGAAAGCAAAGACACTTCCCGGCAAATTTACATAATTACAAGCAGGACGAACGGTATGTCAAKTATTTGTTGGAAGTTCAAAATGCAATGAAAGAGAATTTAAATTCCACATTGAGCCCTTTGCAATTTCGTCTGAGCATATTTACCCAAGTTAATGTGTAAAAGGTGCAACGACAGAGTCAACTCGATATTGCGAACCAAACAGAGACCCGACGCCCAACAGTGAAAACTGTCGCACCAACGACACAAACGCAGGCGTCTTGAGTGTGTGCGTGTATGTGTGTGGATGTTGGTTTGTGTGCGCAAACAAAGGCATTGAACGTTGATTACTTGGGCGACTAAAGGCGCAAAACACAAACAAACCAACCCAGTTGATGTGCTTTCCAGGTAGTCGGCAAAGGAARCGGAAATCATGCTGTAGTCGATACGTACGTTGTTAATTTCACCCGGCGCCGGACTTTCAGTACGAAATGCTGCTGAAATATAGGCAATTTTCCATCGTATACTCATATTCCGCTGTTTTCCATCGGTGTATTGTAATTTCGCTGTGCGAGTAAGTCTGCTGTCCGACTGTGTGGCTGTGGATATWATGAATGAACGGAAGCGGCTGGTACCGAAATTGGCACAGTCGTTGGTGGCAATCGAATTACGGTAAAGACAAACATGCCACAGACATGCCGATACTACAGCTGGGCATTATTTACCCGCACGTGTGGGCGCAAAAAACGCTCGAAAGGAAACGTTAATTCATGCACTCGCATATGTAATCAGATACATATCCATGTAAATATTCAGTGGGCCAAAGTTAATATGAAGAAAACTATCGGATTGCAGGCATGCATAGCGAAGTTGCGGAGAAAAAGAGAAATATACACAAAGGCGTGCATCCACAAAGTGTCAGCGCTCATCAGCCAATACTTAACAAAACTTACACAAAATACTCTGTTCATTATAGCCTGTTTAACAATTAAGCATGAAGRCGTTGATCAAGTAGGCTTACAATTATTAATGCTTAA
>NW_017536074.1:2001824-2003953 GCF_001853355.1 Bactrocera latifrons | reverse complement strand
AATAACATTTCATTTTTACAAAGTCGTAGTTAATACATATGTACATATTTTAATTTTTTCAGATAAACAAATATTTAGCAGAATTGAAGGTTTTATCATTGGACTGGCCTTGGAACAGTCCTGATATAAGCCCCAAAGAAAACCAAAAAAAGACGGCACAAATTTTACAGCCTGCCCGAACGAATATAAAGCAAAGGACGCGGTACGAAATATTAATGAAGACATTTTGATGTCTCTATTACTATGACTAATTTATTTAAAAAAAAMTGGAGTTAGTTTTTATTGTATCGCCATTAGTTTTGAGAAAATTTTCCATAGGTATCATAGTAGAAATTGAAATATCGGAAATTTTTTGTTTCGACATATAATAAAAAAGTGGAAATATTTATTTTGAACTGAWTTATTTATTTTCGTGTCGAATACTTACTAATTCAAGTTTCAAGAAAATTTTTTTAATTTAAATAAAATCAAATAATCACACATTTATTCGTCYTCTTTTTTGTCCGCTACTGTATATGTTATTATATTATATTAGTATTATTAAGGTACGGCTTGAAATGAAATTAAAGAGCTTGTTTTTTTTTTAACTTTATTTTGAGAGCAAAAAATAAAACTTACGCGGGTATTTACAAACGCACAATAAACTTGTTAGTTCACCACCTTAATGCTCATATTCACAAGAAATTAAGAATGAACTAAACTGAATTGTACCAAATATGATTCAGTRTCACATATTTCGTCACGAAAACATGTTACAGTTTTATGAGCGCACAAGCAACAACAATATCTAACACTTATTGTAATTGGACTTACATGGCATAGCACAGGTTAAGAAATAGCCTCTGGCCATATTTAATGTGCGTGGTCCTCAGGTGCAAACATTAATTTAAAAGAAATTTATTTTCAACCAATTATATACTTATTTGTATTTGTCGCCTCTTGGCTAAGTGCAAAAGAGAAAGCAATCGACGCTATTAACGCCAATGCTAACGCTATTCACTGGAAATCAAGCAGCAGCTGTAACACACGCGCTGATGCAGCACTGTTGCTGTCATTAAGCAATAGCATTGCGATCTACGAAAGAGTGGCACAAATGGCGTGCAGCAGACGGTGGCAGTGTATGGAATTGTTGAATTACTCTTCACGCGTGACAAAGTGCCATAAAGCTGCATGGCGAGTTATTACACAAATGCACCACTTCATTGATGCACAATGCGACTCATTGCCACATGCCACACGCAGCATGCCAAACAAGCATAAACACTTGTTCAATAACAAGCACACACACGCACATATATAAAAGCATATTAAATATATATGTATATATATACATACATATGTATGTGTCAAGCCAAAAAATATCGTGCGACGGCAATAATGACACAACATTCTCCGTGCAAATAGCAGCCAATAATAAATAGAAACACATACGATATAAAAACGTTGCCGCGCGCCATTTATCTGCACTTGAAATTTATTATAAACGAGTTTCTAGCTCGCACATAACCATTCCACATTTCATAGTGTTYAAGCGAAAAAATATAACTGTAGCAATAAAAAATCATTCACAGACCGACTGTCAGGCGCTCCGCACTCGCCAGCCTCATACCGCCCACCGCTGCGGCTGCGCGTACCCTCATTAAAAACCAATCAATTATGCATGCCACACAGCAAKCGCAACGCACATATAAGTATTATTAAATTAATTTACAACAACAAAATGAACGGGTACTTACACGCAATAACAACATAAATAGCTATAACATCAAGAAAGTGATAACATCTGGGTCGCCGTCAGGGGAAACAAAAGGAAAAAATCTGCRAAATAAAACATGGGCAACGAAATAAAAATCGATTTTTATGAGGCGTTATGCAAAATTCGCCTTGCTGTTGTTGTATGCGTTTTCATGGCCGCTTTGAGYACCGCTTCAAGTTGGTGATATTATCATACTCACCACGCTACAGTGCTTAAGTCAACAGCATGCCAAGCAAAACCAATGAAATGGATAAAAATTCTARAGAAATGCTATTGCAAGCTGAAATAAGAAAGCAACATAACGACGCTTAAGTGCGGGTGTAATTTTTTCATGAATTAGATCGATAAATATTTATGAAATAATTTAATATAT
>NW_017536074.1:1947042-1999751 GCF_001853355.1 Bactrocera latifrons | reverse complement strand
AACTTAACTTAGCTTAACTTAACTCAACTTAACTTAACTTAACTAACTTAACTCAACTTAACTTAACTTAGCTTAACTTAACTTAACTTAACTTAGCTTAACTTAACTCAACTTAACTTAACTTAACTTAACTTAGCTTAACTTAACTTAACTTAACTTAACTTAACTTAACTTAACTTAAATTAACTTAAATTAACTTAAATTAACTTAACTTAACTTCACTAACTTAACTCAACTTAACTTAACTTAGCTTAACTTAACTCAACTTAACTTAACTTAACTAACTTAACTTAACTAACTTAATTTAACTTAACTTAAATTAACTTAACTTAACTTAAATTAACTTAATTTAATTTAACTTAACTTAACTTAAATTAACTTAACTCAACTTAACTTAACTTAGCTTAACTTAACTAACTTAACTTAACTTAACATAACATAACTTAACATAACTTAACTCAACTTAACTTAACTTAACTTAACTTAACTTAACTTACCTTAATTTAACTTAGCTTAAATTAACTAACTTAACTTAACTTAACTTAAATTAAATTAACTTAAATTAACTTAACTTAACTTAAATTAACTTATCTTAATTTAACTTAGCTTAAATTAACTAACTTAACTTAACTTAACTTAAATTAAATTAACTTAACTTAACTAACTTAACTCAACTTAACTTAACTTAGCTTAACTTAACTTAACTTAACTTAACTTAACTTAACTTAACTTAACTTAACTTAACTTAACTTAACTTAACATAACTTAACATAACTTAACTCAACTTAACTTAACTTAACCTAACGGCCCTCCAATTTAAAACACAGTAAATGACTTAAGTTCAGGCGCACTGTTAAGCAATATCAATTTTTTTGAGATGCCTTTGATATCATCGATATTCCGTATAGGCTGAGAGCAACTGTGCTTGATTTGAGCTTCAAAGCATTATTGGCGAATGAGGGTGATGACTTTCGGTTTTTCCAAATGACCCCATTTTATGTGCATGGTAAATATTTGGTATACTCGGAGGACATCAAATATTATTTAGAACTAAAACGCTGAGCAAAGTAGTGAAATTARTAATTGAAACGGTCTTTGACCTTCTGCAAACCGCTATAAAAAGAATTTRTTTCTAAAYAARCACGTTCATATTGTTATTTGGTTATAAATTGGGGTGTAATCTCTCTTACAACCTWTTTTGTTGTAACACTTTASCAATAAATCAACACATAATTAAATTAGTGAAAAGCATATTTAAATGACTTAACTGTGCAATTCGAATCAGACAAATTTATATAAGTATACATATATCATAATGTATTTACTTAATTTACCGCTTAATTACTACCACATTGTAGTGGCGGAAAGTACCTTAAAATTCTTTGCCAGTTATTAAATTAGCCATATATTATGTATAGATATGTATATTATGTATGAGTGAGTAAACACGAATTATTYGGCCAAGTTGTAAAAGCGAAACTAAATAACTGTAATTTAATTAATGTGATTTGGTTTTGTAAGGCACGCTTTGCAAACAAATTTTCTAATGCCATCTGTATACATACCTATATAATAAATACATGTATATATGTATACAGATAAATATAAATCTGTGTTGGCTGACGATTACACTATACGGCAAAAGCAAACTTTTTTCTAGGTACTGGATGATATCAATTGTTTTCAACAAATTGCGTCACATGCCAAAAATTGCGAGTACCTTTTTATTAACTTATATATTGTAACTAATAACGATTTTCAAAATCAAAGCACTTTTTACTTAGAAACAATAATATAATCCCTCTTACAAAATTAATCTGCTCCAATACCCACTCGGTTGTTGTATAGTGTTATTGGTAGCCACGGCGTATGATAAACCCTAACAAACAATAACCACAAAACTAAATTTCAATTAAGCCAAATAGTGTCGAAATAATTGAGCGTACAAACAGGTTGTCTGCCGTAAGGAGGCTCTGCTGCCGGCTAGGTACAAACAACAACATAAACAAGTGAAGTATGTATGAGTGTGTGTGTATGCGTGTTTGGTGGCGCTTGTTTGGAGATTTGCGCAAAGCGCTCATTAAATCCGCCGCACACATTGCTAGTCAGCGCAATAGCTATTTACGATATTAGCATGTTATCGAGGTAACAACAGCGCAGGCAAAAACAAAAAAAAACAAAAAACGTGCACACATAATTTATCAACAACAACAAAACCACTTAAACGCACACCACAATGAGTCGCTCGACAACACCATATAACAATAAGCCAGTAAATCTTTTTAATTATAAAAGATTACCTGCTATTAATWCTATGCATATAAGCTTATATTTACATAACATTTCAGCATATGTATGAGCACACTGCTATACATATACCTACCGAATGCGACTATGGTGCTCGTTCTGTGCGTGGTTGGGTACTAATGTGCAGAGTGGGTGAAACCATATTACACATACTAATATGAATCCAATTATTATAGGCAGCTATGCATGTGGTTRAGGCAACAACTAAATACTTGCTAATGAAATTGCACATGCAAAATTCTTGTGTGTGTGAATTCCTATRTTGTATGTTATATTTATATGTTCCGTAGTTGAAGCTGGTGTTTGCAAATATGGAACAACTAAATATACTTTAATAGGTTTGGTACATAAGAAAACATCTACAAGACAATGTRAAATATTTATATCGAATACATTATATCCAAATTAATTAGATTGTTCGATATGAGGTATTTCTGCRTGTTCTACTACTTTGGTGCCCGGCTTTTATACACAAATAATACATTGCCTAAGCGTAGATTCATTTTATRTGCTCAACTATTGTTTATAAAAATTATTTATACTAAAAAGACCAGAATGATGAGCTGAACCGAATTTTTCATTCTGTTCGCACATAAACCACTGGAAATGGCATGAATCTCCTGAGTAAAAATAATTTAGATTAATTACATTTGAATGTATAGCCGTTATGAAGCGATTACGAAACACAAATTAAGTTCAACGTTCAAAAGGTAAAACCGAAGTTTTTTTAGTTTTCGAAAAATGTTATACTCTTTCATATTACAAGAACCAAAGCCTGGGAAATACTTTAAGGTGTAAAACCAATCATATAGAGTAAAGTCAGCCAGATGCTCGAAAAGCCTGATATTAGTAATATTTTGATTGGGATAAATTACATATTGACCGGTATACACCGCAAAAAGTTCGAAAATCTTTATATTATATACATGGGGATAAGGAAAGACGGGGTTCGATTCAACCCAYAGTTGACATASARACATACCATTATAAAAGAAGGATTACCCCTTAATTTCAGTTATTTATGTCACATATAGACCGATATTTTCCATCAAAAGTCAAATATTCCGTACACAGAGAGTAACTTTTGATCATAAGATGGCACACACTAAAGACATTATTTGTACAAAGTTGTTTTTATTAATTTCTTCTTGTGTTATATGGAAAGTAGGCGTTGTTTTGTCCGATTTCGTTCATTTCTGCAATGTGACATAAGAATGTCATATGCTAAATTTTGTCGAAATCGGTTTGGTAGGGTCCCCAGATATGGGATTTCACCAAAAAGTGGGCGGTACCACGACCATCGTCCAATTTTCATATGCTTCCGTCTCATACCATCTCTGTGGTAAAATTTAATGTCTCTGGGGTATWTAGTTATTGATTYATCGCGCTTTTAGTAGTTTTTGACAGTACCGTTATATGGGTAGCGGTAGGAGTTATCCTACGATTTCATCCATTTTCACACTGCCGGTAGAAGTACTTATAGGATTTGTAGTCAGCAAATTTGGTTGTTRTAGCTTAAGTGGTTTAGGAGATATGTACACTAAACTTGTTGGAGGACGAGACCACTCTCACTTTATAAAATTTTTTCCACACTTACCACTACGATGTTCTGTGTCAAACTACAACTTTATATTTTAATTTAGTGCTTAGTTMTGGCACTTTATATGTTTTCGGTTAATGGCGATTTGTTGTCGTGACAGTGGTCTGATTACGSCCATCTAYGAWCTAAGAACCGCACATATTAAGTTTCGTTGAGATATCTCTATTTTTACTCAAGTTACAGCTTGCACGAACGGACGGACAGTCACCCGAATATCAACTTTTCATTTACATATAAGCCTATAACTATCTCGCTTAGTTTTAGGTAATACGTACAACCACTAGGTGAACAAAACTACTCCCAACAAAATCGCCAGAAACAGCGACAAGTGTGCACTCATATCCCACATGTCTTTAATAAGTAACTATAATACTTTCCTCGCATAATTTTTGGGTGAAAATTCTGAGTTTCATATAATCGATATGTACCAGATTGTTCATGACATAAAATTAAAAACTTTCAAAACAAGAAAAACGCAAAATTATAAGCACAGTAATAATTCCATTCACAGTTGCATTTTATGTAAATGAAGTGGTATAAAAAAAGCTCTCGGCTTTAATAGTTAGCACTGAAGCCTGGCCATTTTTTATAAATGAGCTGAACTGTTGCTAATAAAAATAGTGAAGCCACTCGTTTAACATGATCATAACCCGGAACCCTATATACGACAAGGAATAAGCAGCCGAGCAGAGTCAGGGAACATTTCACAGAAGTACTCAACTTTAAAGTCAAAAAGAATAAGCTCCATCATTGATGATATTCCAGCAATGAGTAAGAAACGACAAGTCGCCAAGGTACGACAGAATGCGGGCTTAAAATCGCGAAGTGCGCTCGGAACACACGACGAGACTCCTGCTTTCAATTTTCTCCTCTATTCGGGTAGAAGATAAGATCCCTGACGACTGGCTGCAGGGTATCCAGGTAGATCGTAAAAGACATCGCTATTAGGCGTCTGCACGTCGCCATCCTTCAAAAATAAATCGACGAATGTGGAAAATCGTGGACCGAACTGTAGATGCTAGCAAAAAACAGGAGAAGGTGGAATGGTTTATTAAGCCGTATGCTTCACTGAGCGTTTCAGAAAGTGATGGCGATGAACTGTTACTTATTTTCCGAGCTGGTACCAACATGTGAAATCTGAAGTTGAATAYTTGAACTCAAAATGTATACAAAACTAATTCACAGTTTTCATGCATATAACTTTCACTTTGATATCAAATATATAAATAGTAATCGCAATTGCAATTCAACTAATCCATTGCTTTTTTTAAATTGATTACAATATAAAATGGGACCAGTATACATATTTGTGGTCTCTTATTTAGTTCACAACATACACTTTGTAATGTAATCATTGCGGCACCATTTTCACCATTATTATCTCGATTACCCAAAAACATTCCATTGGCAACTTATATAATTCCCCGAAAATTATATTTTCCTCTACCTCTGAATTATATTTAAACCACATTAAGATCATAAAAGAAAATGTTTCTTTCTAGGAAATTTTTCCCCTATTTATTTTATTTCGTACCGCAATATTGTTGTGTCACAACAATAAAAATATTCGCTTTAATTTAATTTGTTCTTACCTTCATTTTTTTAATGTCTTCCGTTTTTAGCAAAATCCGCTTATCAACAAACGTTATGGACTYCATATGAAATTCCAAAGTAACTGTAATGGGAATCTAATGATAATCTTATTGGTGAAACTATGCCACAATAACAGGACAGGAAGCCTGCCATGTTAAAGCCATACAAATACTTACTCCTTCATTGTATTTTATAAACAAGCAGTAATGCTCGTTAGATGAACACATATGTGTGTATGTATGTGTACGTAGCACAGCAAAGGCAATAACAGTCACACGAGACATAGACAGAGAAAGCGTTAGCTATTTCAAAATTTTTTTTTTCGACATCGACGAGTATTTATTACTTMACTGGTTTCGGTGTTGAGCCCAACGCAAAACGAGAGCCTTAGGAAAGATTTAATATTTCTGAAAAATAATAAAAAAGTAGTGAAGTTGAAAAATTAATAGAGAATCATATATCATGGTATATGCGTCACTTTTTGCACTATCGCAAAAAAAAAAAAGAGAATTGTGTAGTAAAGAGTGATCCATTTCGAGGTTTCCTACTTTTTCAAAGAAAAAAACTAGAAACTCCGGATATATTTTGTGAAGATTATTTCTTTCAAATATTAGCCGCGGCTACGTCACAGATGATCCATACGTTGAGTCCAATTTTCGATAGTCCAAGCGCGATTGTCCACATAGACTTCAGACTTTACAATTCCTAAAGGAAAAAGTCTAACGTCAAATCACCTACCTGACCGAAGTCTTTCTCAATAAATCTATTAATTGATGCGATGTGTGGGAAGCGACGTCGTCTCGATAAAACCCAATGACGTGGAGGTCACGAACTTCAATTTCAGGCATCAAACAGTCGGTTATTATGTCGCGTTAATGGTTGTTGTTGTTGTAATCCCCTTTAGGATATTAAGGAATGACTAAGTTGTCGTCGTCGCCGTCCAATGGCAAGCCCAAGAAATATGCTGTTTAGACGAGTTCGGATCAGAAGGCGAGGGGTGTCCGWTGAGTGAGGTTARTGGGGCATGCAAAGAGGTGTCGAGTGTCATCCGGAGACTTATTGCAMGCAGGACATATATTAGATATGWCGAGGTCTATTCTGAATAAATAGAAATTTAWCCTGCTACAGTATCCAGAAAGAATCTGCGTAAGAGTCACTCTCGTTTCTCGCGGAAACTCGAGCTTTTCGTCTGCAATAGGTGACTCCAAGTATGCCATTCACTGAAAAGGAATCGGTGAAGGTGCTGATGGCTCCACTGTAAATAGCGGTCAGTGCTTGTCTAATGTTCGTTGCGTCCAAAGTCTGGTCGGCGTATTGTTTTATGTCGTCGGCGTAGTTGAGGAATGACTTCTTAATGCTCCTAGGAGGCGGTTCCGCTCCAAACAGGGGATTATGCCCTGACATTCTGCAACTATCTTCTCGATCTTGCTTTGGAGTCCGTTGCAGCTAAATTGTAAAATCCAACTTTTTCGCAGGTGTCCGTGTGTAATCCTGGGTGAGACGGAGTGGCATGTAGGTGGTGGTTGCTGCAGCTGCAAATGGAGATCCTCTATTGGGCACTCGGGTAAAATGACGGCGCAGTGCAGGTTTCACAGCCGTAGAGGCTAAAGATGCAGTAGTGCGTTGGCACTAACCACGAACCACGTAACTCGTGGTCCACTTCATATGTGTCTTAAGAGGGCTCCACTCATTGCATCTATCGCACCAGACCGAGGTGGAGTTTGTATGGAGGATACGGAGCAAAGCGGTGTCGCTTGGAAACACSTCGCAAGAAAACACATTCTTTGCAGAACGTAAATTTTCATAATAAAGTTGAACTATTTCTAAACATTGTTGAAGTGTAAGTCTTTACATGATGATAAACAATACGTGATTCGATGGATTTTCCTTCGAACCCACAAATTTGGCAAAGGCGGAAGCTGCGTCATGATGCCACATGCCTCCATCTCTCATTTAATAAATACGTACGCCTAACCTATACGGTGGGTATAACAGTTAGCATGGCCTTCATTTCACACCTGCCTAGCCTGAACTTGATTGCGCAAGGTATACTGCCACAGATCATAGCACAGTAGACACACAATACGATGAGGTGCAGGCATTAATGGGCAGAAAACTGTGGAAGCAGCCAACAAATAAAAGCTTATGGTTCTTTTCCAAACGCATCTTCCTCGAAGCTTTCGACAAATGTGCACCAATATTGCTTTAGAGGTATTTCTAACACCGATGCCGACTGCAAACAGACACACAATCCACTCMATAAATACCGTATGTGCAATTGCTGTAGAAGGTGAAAGTATATATATACTTAACACACATGTAAGAATGTGAGAATTCGCTAACACGTCTGCGTACCTTTGGTCGATTAAATAAATTTAATATGATGGCAGAAGACAATCTTATTGGCATTAGCACAGGTTTGTTGTCAAAAAAATGCCAGCACTTGAATTGCTTTGGGCGCGCACATCCTTAGACTTGATTTACCGCCGGACAATTGACAATATTTCATCGCAGACGCTTCGCTAAACAAAGCGATTCGACTTATTCGTGTGTGTGTGTTTAATGCATGTATTTGGACGTATATGTGTCACAGCAACCCAAATTGTCGGTGCCGCGTAAAGGTGTTGGTATTTTCAAATTGGCATATCTTACTGTCTCCTTCTAAGCGTCTAACAAGTTCGAAAGGGATTTTATAAGATAAATATCTCGTCATTCGGAGTCYTTTGCTTTAATACCCGCAGTTATACTTATTACATTACACTTATGTATATGTCTACATACACAAACATATTTTATGTCTAGGAATCTCTCACATGTTCAACACACTTGCTCCCTTTTGATTGCCTGACAATGAAAAATGAGTATCCTCCGATAACAGTATTTTACAATATGTTAATTCGTCGACCCAAAAATGTAATATTGTTCGGAGCAGACCGACTTTGGTTAGTCGACATACTACGTTGTCCATTTGTTATTTTGCATTGTCAGCATTCAAGAGATATGTTCTTCTAGAGTATTGTACACTTGACAATAACAARATAATTCAGTGCCATTATGATTCATAATACAACTTAACATTTTGAAGCAAAATGGTTCTTTCATATATGTATATACTTATACAGACGTAGACGATACAATCATAATATAGTATGATTGTGGAAAGAAGATTCTGCTCAACTTTTCAGTAAGCCATGCGCTAAATTTTGTTTTTTAACTCATATGATGAAAAAAGGTTCCGTTGTATCGGTGGAGAACATATTTCAGGCTTCAGTCCCCTAATATTGCATACAGATGGATCATTTTGTAGATAGAGTTATATTTAAGCTCTTTTACACTCTTCTTCAACTAAACTCATTTTTTACACCTCTTATTATTCTAACGTGAATGTATCTGAAAGCAGAATAGCGCGAACAAAATCGCAAATCTTATAATGGGCGCATAGTTTTAAAATTTCATAAGAGTACAACACGCTCAATAGAACCGTGCATGCCATGTTGAGGAGGCTTATTCCACGATAGTTGGAAAAGATTGTAGGGTCTTATCTTTTATAAATTGGGCAGAGCATACTTAAATTCTATTCGTCATCCATTTTTTCATTCGATCATTTTTTGTAGAATGAAGCTGATGCATGCTCTTTATCAGTATTTTGTCTCCATATTTGAATAGTTTGGTCATCCATCGGCCCCACGGCTGTGTTGTTCTTCGGATGGATAATTGCTTTTCAAACTTCTTCGAACTTCGAACTCTTCTACGTTCGCTCCATCATAATCGGTTGAGGAATCGGATTCACCAACTCGTGGTATTCTGCTTTCGCAGGCATTCAGCAGGCTGAAGAAGTGTTCCCTCCATAATTTTAGTATGATCTGGACATCAATCACTAAATCACCTCTAGGGGTTCTGCAAGAGAACGTCTTCAAACCGTCTTCAAACGCATCTTTTCGTAAAATTTTCGAGTATTACCCCTGACGGTCAAACTCTTCATACTCACGCATTTCGGCCGACTGCGAATAAATTGCTTCATTGGAAACAAATAAATCTTTATGTAAATAATATAATAAATTCACCACAAATAATATTTAAAATACAATGCTTCTTCTTCTTAATTGGCGTAGTCACCGCTTACGCGATTATAGTCGAGTTAACAACAGCGCGTCAACAGTCGATTTCGATTGTTCAGTTTGTATGGCAGCTACATATATGTTATAGTGGTGCGATATCGGCAGTTCCGACAAATGAGCAGCTTCTTGAAGAGAAAATGACATCTGAGAAATTTCAAAACCATATCTTGAAAACTGAGGGACTAATTCGTATATATACAGACAGACAGATGGACAGACAAACGTACAGACAACGGACATGGCTAAATCGATCCAGCTCAACATACTGATCATTTATATGTATAYTTTATGGGGTCTCCGACGCTTCCTTCTAGGTGTTACAAACTTCGTGACAAACGTTACACTGTTCTGGGTATAACAACTTTAAAAAAAAAAAAAACTATGAAAATATAATAAACAGGTTTGACCATTTATTAAAAGAAACTGTTAAAGTAAAAATTATATTCTGTAGTTATGTTCAATCTATTGAGTATAAACGGCAAATATCCAATCTGATTCCAAATATGATACTTTTACTGATTGACATTGCTAAACTAATTAAGATCATAGACATTTTTTTGCTTCGCACCGAATKACATATCGCTCATTTAGGGTAGAATTGTACCTGATTTGTAATATTCCTGGAATTAGGTTTTCATTCGACGGCACTAAATTATCGGGCAATAAAATGTACCTATGTTTTAATACCAAATGTCTTTGAAACAAAATACCTATGTTCTGGCTATATAGGCGGTGAAATTCGATTGTTTCGAAACTTTTGCCTATCTCTCATAGCCTATCTAAAGGTCGCTCTAAAATATGCGGGCTTAAATGATTAGACTAATAGTCTTGAATGTCTACATTATGACAAAATTTCAGATCAATCAGTTTAGAACTCTTTGAACCTTATGTAAATATTCCACTTTCTTACATTTCGTAAAATTACCCGCTCAACGCGAAGCAAATTATTACTGTCGATATTACTCTAGAGACATCAGCAGAAATATACCAGCACGAACTTCGAAATCTGCATTACGCAAAGCCAAATCTAAAATAATAATCAAAGAAAAACAAAGAAGCTCACAACAACAACAATGTTGTGTTCACAAGTGAATGGAAAAGTTTGTGTCAACAAACGCCAAACGAGGCCAACTGGCAAAATACCCGGAATGTTGACAGCATTGAGGACGTCAGTAACAGCGGGAGAAGCAGAATTGGCGGTTAGGGACAAATTATTTCCGGTAATTTGAGTTAACATGACACATCGTGACAGCCGGCGTGATCGTGGCAGTAGGCGCGCTAAAAAGAAAACAAATGAATACATGAGAATGAAAGAGATGAAAGTGACAACAAAACGTATTGGGGTGTTAACAAGGTGGAGCAGTGCTGGGACTTTTGATGTTGATGTAGCACACACACACATAGATGTGAAAAGATTGGGGTCGTTCCAAAACAAAATCATCAACAATATATTTTTTCCATTTATTTTAARCCTAATTTAAGTAACACAATAGGAATAAAATTATTTTATTAAGATTACCAGGCCGCGAAGCCCAGCTATTTAGTAGAACACAAGAGGATAYGCAAGCACTGACTTGCTCGCATTCTACTGACAACGGTTCTCGGGTGCTATTCTTTGCTCGCTCATCCGCTTTACAATTACCTGCGATTCCGCCGTGGCCTGGCATTGATAGCAGTCTTATCACAAAGAGAMTCGATGCTATTGATAACGAGGTTGGTCATTCCTTTACCAACCCTGAATGCACTGCTAATGAGTTCAAGAGTAGTATCTGCTGCCCTTCTTCCGAGYGGATGGTCACTTCTCTGAAGGAAGAGAAGTAAATCTGCTATTACCTTAATGGCTGCAACCCTCCGTTTGGAAAACACTGCAATAGTCCATAAGTTTTAGGCTGGAGTTGAGAGAGAACTCCTGATAGTAAACCTTTCCACAAACCTTTCCCCCAAGCTTGGAGCCATCCGTAAAATGGCSACTGTCCCTCTCCTCCAACGGCTTCATCCCAACCACAACTCTCGCCGATATATTGGTAGAGACGGAGAAGCCAGAGTTCGGTTTGGCGACGCCATGATCCAAGTGATCCGGTATGAAATCAAAGTGTGTGAGGATTTCCATGTTCWTTTAGGAACTCAGATTTTCATTCAGCCATATACCTTCCGACGATGTCTATGGGTACTATGTGCAAGATGGCGTTAAGTGCATTRGTTGGGGTGGATTTTAGTGCACCAGACATGCTGATGAGCACCACCCATAGAACGCTTCCGAGTCTCTTTACAAGTGTGGTCTTTTCAGGGCCCTCCACCACATAAAGATTCCATAGAACATGATATGCTTARCTATGGTGTCGTAGAGTCCGAARACCATTTTTGGTGAAATACCCYACCTTTTGCTAATGRCTCCTCTACAGCATTATAGRGTAATCGATGCTTGTTTTGTCTCTCTTCGATATTTGGTGAATCCGCCGAGTACAGACGGATGTCTCTCATTTACGRCAGCGGTGCCAACTTSTCCTGTTTCTTCTAGTATATAAAACMATCTCARTTTAAYTTGGGTTGATAGCGAGACCACTTGTCAGTAAATAGTAAGCAGTGTTTATACTGCAATGGGTAAAAGCTTCAAGGTGTGACTTGATTTCCCTTCAGAAAGTAA
This sequence comes from Bactrocera latifrons, assembly GCF_001853355.1. NCBI lineage: Eukaryota > Metazoa > Arthropoda > Insecta > Diptera > Tephritidae > Bactrocera > Bactrocera latifrons. The sequence continues at coordinate 1,987,489 of NW_017536074.1, read as the reverse complement.
ACATAAACAATATTTGACACGTCCGCATGTTTTTTTTTGTTTCCCCCATTTTTGTTGGAAACCAACCAGAAAAACAACCCTCTATAAAAGATATTCATGTACATACATATATGTATCACCATTCATCATTGAGACTACGCAGTTCTGTTCTTTTGATTATTGTTACTTCTGCTTCTAGTCGCTCATGTTACTAACGGGAWATACCGCTGATTAGTTGACACGTCTTTCAACGCCTGCTAACTCGTGATGGTAGACTGACTCACTGGCTGCAGACACTTCTCAACGTCTTAGTGGTTATAGTTAGAAATGCGGAATAAAAAACATCTCATTCACCGACAGCTTAGTAAAGACGTTAACTAAGAACAATATAGATATACAGTTAGATCGGGTTGCTCATGAAGTAGGACTATATTCAATATTATAATGAAGCTAGTGGTTTTTGATAGTCAACATGCCGTCTCCKCCGAAACCGCTACTAGTCGCATATGAATTAGTTCGGCACTCGGTACTTGTACACATACATATGCATGTATATGTACCTTGAGTGCTTTATTCAAACAATTGTTTGTACTCAYGCTAATACCTAACACATACAAAMATACATATATGTATRTATYTTCGTAACACTGACTTGCGTGTTGCGTGCTTTTAGGCGCCTGGAGTGTGTAGTAATGTGCTGCTGATTGCTGCTGAGGACTGATTGAAATGCTGTCACACTTTTGATTGCTTTCGTATGTTTTCCCCTTTACATTGCCTACTCAACAATTCCCTCGTTGTGTATTTCCCTTCGGTTAATCTCAGTCATATGCTCACCTACTTTGTGGCCTTTTRTTTTGCACAGCTTGAAATGTGGCATGCTCCATCGTTAACTGTTTACAATTACTGTTGTTCCATGCGTCTTTATTTGCCTCTTTTTAGACCATCCGCACTCAGCCCATATCATTGCCTTCGTTACTTTTTCGCCCTGCTGTGTTTTTGTGCCRCTTTCGCTTTGGCTTTCAGTGCTGTGCGGAAACACGTTGCAAGGAAATTAATTACTTTATTTATTATATTCGCGCTGATTACGTCCGCTGACCCCTTTGGGAATTAATGCCTCCGCCAAAAATTAATTACGTTTTTTTTTTACACCCCGCTGATGAGTTTATTGTATTTGTCCTCATTTATTATTTACTTTCGAACTCTGGCCCAATTCGTTCTTGCTCTCCTCGATTTTTATATGCGCATGCATGTTCACTCATTAGTCCATTTTCGCAAATCATCGAAAATTGTTGTCAACTTTTATTATGTTCCGCAAAAAGTTTTACTGACAAGTAATTTATGTTTTTGACAGYCAAAAACTTCACTTGCTTTAATAGAACGCTTTATTGTTATACTTAACATTTATAATATTCATAACAGTTATTATATTTTTATCGCTTCAAAATTAGTTTTTGGTATTTAAGGAGCTCTCAAAATACTCCGCCAAGTTCAAATTTCGGAGAGGAGAACCTAGAACTGCTCTTTTGAAGTATCAATTCAYCGATGTCATCTTGCTGAAGTTGAGTTAATTAATTCAATATATATATTTATAGTCTGATTCGCGTTTTATTCAAAACGAACTCTAATAAATATACATATGATAAGAAATAGATAAGGCTGGGGTATTCAAAATATATGGAAAAGAAATAAGTCAGAGGAAATTGTAAGACTTATTATTAGTAGTTCGTCCAATGGAACTAATTTTATATCAATAATAACACTATTATATATTTTGGTTCCTGTTAGTATGTATATCATTAGAAAAATAATAAAAAAAAAAATCCTTAGGTCCAATTACGATAATATTGTTTTTTTAAATGACTAAAAAATACCTGTTCAACAATTTAAAAATTGTTTTTTTTTCACACGACGTCTGAGTATATCGCGTCTAAGCGTTATTTATTCCTGCTATATTTTGACATTTTGCATTTACGTCRTTAACTCGTGCGTATCTCAGTTGTTTCCCATTGTTTTTGCATTAAACCATTTAATATAATATCCAAAAAGTGTAAAAATTCGCCAGATTTATTTTGTTTTGTGTGCGGAGGCTTTAATCCACGCTCAAGTTCGAAGATGTGTTGTCTATGTCAAAACCAGCTACCCTACAAACTCCAACGACCTCAACTTCTAACGAACCGCCAACTTCTCGTGGTAGTTGTGCTTAGAAAGTAGTGTTGATGTTTATGCTTCTGACCACACCGATTTTGACGACGATGACTACGAGCCACCACCAAGAAGGTCAACAACAGAGCCACATCTGATAACTCAAAGCGAACTTAATGATCTGATTCGTGACCTTGATTTACCAAAGGAGAAATCAGAACTTTTAGCTTCTAAACTAAAACAATGGAATTTATTGCATCCAGAGACAAGAATCTGTACTTATCGGAAACGACATAGTAGTGTTGTGGATTTCTTTGAAAAGGAAAACGATCTAGTCTATTGCAAAGATGTATATGGGCTTACGAAAAAAATGTTTTATACCTATTCACTTGATCAGTGGAGACTATTTATTGATTCATCGAAAATAAGTTTGRAGGCGGTTTTGTTACATAATGGTAACGAACTCCCATCTGTACCTCTAGCGCATGGAGTATATATCAAAGAAACTTATGAAAATATCAAAAATCTACTACAAAAAATACAGTATAAAACCTTCGAGCCGAAATAAGGTCACACAGCAAGGGAAACAGATCATTTATTAAAATCTTTATCTTAATAACTTTGAACAGCTACAAGGATATCATATAATGATCCGAAATAAACAGCTTCTTGAGGAGAAAAGGAGGTGTTCAAAATATAATATCACCATCTCTGGTCGGTATACAAAAACGGACAGAAAGACAAATGTGCGATTATCGCTGAATTGACTCAGTTCGGTGGTCATTTATATACAAATTTTTTTGTTTTTTTGGTATCTAACATTTCGTTCTGGTATTCCAAACATTATGGCTGACTTAAATACACATTCTGTGCATAAATAATAAAGAGTTATTATTCTGAACCAGCTTAAAACAACTATGAATAAATCAGGCTATATCCTTACAAACTTGGATTTAAATAGTTAATTTCAAGCGACTGCAGAATAGGGATGAGGCCATGTTAGAGCCTCTTGACATCTGTCTCCCTCTATCCGTCCATAGAACTTAGCTGGCATCTTCAAACGGAAGTATTAAGRGGGTATTCTACTCTAGAAACCAAATTTTGGGCAGTTTTTTGAATTGTATTTAAAAACAAACCAAAAATATCCTGGTGGCATTGATCCTGACTCTCCTGGTGGTCTAAAAGAAAATCAAAAGAAATTCTTAATCAGTAAGGATGTTGTTATAGTCCCTACCTCAGGGAACACGAAATTTTTTTTTTTAAATGGCGACTGCCTGAAAATAAAAGTCATTTTTTACGCTTTTTTCCTGAATTTTTTTTAAATATTACAAAGAAAAATTTTGACACGGTGCTGGTAGGAATGACAAAGGATTATATATAGAAGGTTCACACAAAATTTCAAGTAAATCCTTGTAAAGAACTTGATATAATGACGGTACCGTGTGGAAAAAAGTAGTTTCGAGAAAAACCCGTTTAAAAAAGTGAGTCAAATTTCAGGCAGTCTAAGTCATTTATTAGTGCGCTAGGTACTGCGTCACTAAAGTAACTGTAGCTCTTAAAATAATTTTAATTTTTAAAAATCCTTTAGAGGATATGTTCTTAAGGGTCTAAGCTTTAAACATGTGAAACAAAAATCGAATTTTTCAAAATTCTAGAGGAGAATACCCCCTTAAGCATAGAGRAGGACTGTGRAATTCTACAGTATACCTACGGGRGAATAACAAAGKACCGCTAAGTATGATCAAGAGGGACACAATTCAAACAAATGGCCCAGAACAGATGGAAATCTAAAACCGAATGCAAGAAAACAAAACAGATATGAAGAGAGCGTTAAAGAGAGAGTTAAAGAGAGACAGCTAAGAACTACCATAGCTATACCTACCATAAAGTCAAGCAATTTCATTTGGGAAACATGAGTTTTAACTAAAAATGCCACTTAAAAAAAGTGCAAACTCGGGAGTAAAGTAACGGTTCTAGAGCTCCGCTACGAGTGCCTCCATCAAAAATCCGACATCGGGCTCTTGGAAGCCATCTTGTAACAGACCTCCAATGTCCAAGAAACCTGGGTATACTAAACACAAAGCGAATATAAGTAGGTTCATTGAGGTCATCAAATGGTGTGAACACAATAATGAAACGAGATGGCAATATTTACAATATCGCGAATTAGTGTAAAAAAAATGGCACTTCTAGCAATAATTTAACCCGAAGAGGTTTCAAATATAGCTACCTACAAATTACTAATTATCTCTACCATTTTGACAGCAATGCTTGCCATTTAATTCTTAAASTAAACATTATTTTAATACTGGCTTTGGTTTGCATCTTCATAGCACTGTTCTTATAAATTTGAATGCCAATTAACTTATTTGCTCTTAAGAGGTTTCACAAATTTTTATAACTTGACGCTGCGGAATTTCTTTCTACACATATTTCTCGCTAAATATTTACATTTCTTGTTTCGAGCGGGTGAGTGTTTTTTGCAACYTCTCAACAAATTCGTTTGTTAAAGGGATCACTTATTTCGTTCGTATTTTGCCTTGTTCGCATGTGTGAGTTTTGCTTGAGTAATAAAATTCCACAATTTACATATAAAACGGCTGAGACAACAGACAAAACAGCATCGTCATCAACAGCTTGCCAGGTGCCGGTAGCGAAGGGAGCAACCAAAAGAAAGCRATAAAAGTCACAATACAGCGCGAAAACGTTGCTTTCACAACGGCAAAGAGCAAAAGCGGATGGGCGTTGAAAAAGTTGTTTTCAACGCGAGCAGTTTTGTTGCTGTCCCGCTGATGAAATGAGAGTATAAAACCGCAGAAAACTAATTTCCCAGCGGAACAAAATACTGGAAACCCCAACAACAATAATATAATAAATGCCAAACACAGGAGTAGCCATGACTGCACTAAGGCAACAATAAAAGTTGAGCAAAAATCTACAGCCACATGTATATGAGCATATGCTTGTGTATATGTATGTGTGTGTTTACATGTGAATCTSTTTAAAATACACATTCGCAGTGGCCTAGTGCTTGCTCTGTAAGCGCTTACGCACGCACACAACGACATGCCAATTTGTTTCTGTACAATAGCGGGGAGAAACGTTAAAGTGGTAAAAGTGAAAGAAAGTTGGTCAGAGTGGAAGGAATGCGTCAAGTGTCCGCAGTGACGCCGCTTTGTGTGGAGTCTTGAGTATGAAAAGTGGCTACGTCAACGGCAGTGGCCTTGTGGCCTCTATGGTGGCCGTCATGATGCACTGTTCGTAAGTAGACTTGTCAAGAAYGAATCGTGTCTCTGCCACAGTGAYTGCYAATTTGAACTGAAGTTGTGTAAAACAMTGCAAAATATTAAATGCACTCCTTAATCGATATGTGCGAATGTTCAGCCAATAACTATTCAAGTGAAGTATGAGACATCACTTACAGTCATTCCATTTACGGCTTCATACCGAATATTGTCACAGAATTCGTATAAAATTAGCAAAGTGATCGCAAAAAGGAGATCTCTATAAGAGCATCCAACTATTTTCCCCAAAAGAGAAAGAGAACTTGCATCTTGTTATCTCGTTTCRTCGTTGCGTACAAACAATTTGATGCTCTCAATGAAACTATTTACCTCCGTTATGCTTTTTGTAGGTATGCATTCAAGGCTTGGTAAGTTTATGGATTTCAAGAGCTATTGCTGTGCACCCACGTAGCATCTCTAGAAACATTTCCAGCTGCGGCAAATATGGTTATAGGGCTTTCCCATTTATAACGCATGTTCCCCAATAATAAGTTTGTCCCCCATATCCCCAAATGTTCTGAGCTCTTTCCACAAATTGTGTATTAAGCTACCCTTTAGCGGTTCCTAGGCCATACTCAATTATTCCCGTCTCGGATTTGTGTAGAGCCGAAAATATTCGTATGACTGGATAACCTAATTTTGGACAAAGGGAATTGCCCTGCCTTCTTACATTTGTGGACTAAGCTGGAATTAATTTTCGACGACGACAGTGCTAGCAATGTCACCTGGCTACCTGTGTAATGGTACAATACTGATGGAGAAACCTATGTGTATACTGATGAGACCAAAATGTGAAGCACGGTCAGAGTTCTGTGTAACAATCTCTACTTAGAAAGCACTTCCGATTCCAGAGAATTTTGTATTTACAGAAGATGGCGATCCGCAATATTATTACATCATGGACAATCCAAAATCGTTCAGTTCCTTTATAGGCAAAATAACTATATGTATGTTAGAGAACTACCTCATCCCTAGCATCATCATCTCCAATATAAAGCATACCACACAATTACTTTAGGAATGCAACGCTTCATTCTGCGATCGGAATTTCAAAAATTTACCAAACAGAATCAATCTACATATTTTCCAACAACCCTACAATGCTTTTATATAAAAAATAGTAAGCAGGGTAAACAAAATTAGAATTTTGATTAAATTTCCCATCAAAAAGACAGAACTTCATCATCTTCTTCTCACCAAAATCTTTCTATGTGAAGCATTTCACGCTCAACCCAAAACTTTGATACAGTTCAGCGAACTAARCTACGATGAATATACAAGATATGTATTTCATGTTGTCCAAATTCGTACAAGCATCGGTCGATTTTAAACTAAAATGATTTCGGTAGAAGAAAGTAATTCTAACGGCTGATCCAAGTAGAGGTACATTTTCAATAGTCTTCTATTCACAGATCACGCGTGAGTGGCGTCATGTTGTTTTTGATCAATATTGTTTGTCATCATGGAACGTAAGTCGCCTGAACAAAGTTAACAAATCGTTCAGCTTTATTAAGAAAGTTCATGCTCTGAAAAGAATGCGTTTTGCGCAACTTCTAGTCAACATGACCCTGTACCGATCGCACTATTCGAGTAACTGAGAGTGTACATCAAGACCGTGATGACATATAAAACGACTTGGCGCAATTCACATCGAAATCTTAAATTTAAAAAGTAAAAAAACTTGTGCAATAACTGAAGCCGCTTGACCCTCCCAAGCGACATCGCTTCGCTAGATGGGATCATAAAAATTTTGTAGAAGGATGCGACTTTTTCGAGTCAAATTTTTTTAACGGCTTGGTGTGGGCTTTTGGGTCGGTGAAATCTTCGGTACATACTCGTATTTCTTAAAAAGTGATGACGGTGTGAACGTCAATGGCGACCGTTAACGCGCTATGATAACAGTCTATTTAATGYCTGTGATTGAAGCTCATGATTTCAACGACATTTTGCTTCAGCAATATGATACCACTGCTCACACTTAGTACAACTAAATGGAATTATTGAGGCAACACTTCGGTGAACAGATATTTTCACGTTTTGATCGATTGACCACAAAGATCGTGTGATATCACATCGTTAGACTWCTTCTTGAGCTGATATGTAAAGTCTAAAGTCTATGCGAGTAATGCAGCTTCGTTTCATGTCTTCTTGTAAAACATCACGTGCCTCATTCGTCAATAACCAGTCGAAATGCTCGAACGTGTCATCGAAAATTGGACTGAACGGATGACCATCTAAGACGTAGGTGCGATCAACATTTGAAAGAGGTAATTTYCAAAAAATAAATGCCAAAGAATATTCTTTCGAATGATAATAAACATTCCCCACAAAATTTTAAGTCTCTGTGTTTTTTCATAAAAAAGGTGGGAAACTTGAAAAATACCACCCTTTATTATTCTTTAATATTAGTATTGCAGAACAGAGTTCATAGAAGGTTATGGTAGAGCGGTCACTCACTTGAGTTTCATTATGGAACAATTCTGCGAGTCACTGTGGAAAACTCACTGCAAAAATGTGAACTTGAAATTCGCGCCGGCAAACAACTGCGCATTTCATTAAATGAATTTCGCTTTTGACACAACACAACTCAGAAGAAACATTTGTAAATGTGCAAGTTCTTGATGAATTTCTTGAACGTAAGCATAAAAAACCAACAACAAAAAATGGCATTTACATACATAGGAATGCGTGTATGTACGCGCCAATTCTTCACTTTGATGCTTTCGCGCTTCCGTTGTTCCACTTCCAACGGCTTTTCCTGCATAAAARCAGCAAATACATATAATTCTCGTTTAAATATTTACACAAACATATGTAGGTATGTGTTTAAGCCTCGGCACATTCATACATATGCAAGTAGGTGGCAAAGCCAAAAGGCAGCTGGCAAGCAGGCATTCGAGCAAGTTTTAMACACATACACGATGACGCTGTGGCGTTGGACCCTCCTACACGACGCTTCGCCTACCCTCGAGCGCATCACATTTGCTCTTTGTACTCGTATTTATTATAATAAGCTCTTTCACTTAAGTGACTGTTGTGAAACGTTTCTGCCGCTACCGTTATTCTTGTATGCATATTGTTATTGTTGTTAGTGCTGTTGTTGCAGCTCAAASTTTTCCTTTCCGCTTTTGTCATGCTTTTTAGCCATAATTGTTGCGTCGTTGCGGGCCGTTTCCGTTCTCAGCCACTTTAGGCCGCTTGCATTTTTTCTATTTGCGTGCATTCCGCTTCCACCTTCACTCCCGCCACCCGACTATCGTACGCTTTATAGCCATTTTATGGCGTACACTCGGCGATAGTTGGTCACTTTAAAAGGCCTTTGTGTGTCTTAAACGCTGCAGTAACGCAGTGGCGGCTGTGGGTCTCAGAGGCCTTTTGTTGCATTTAATTTCATTGCCACTCGGCACACGCACTCGTAAACACCTTAAGGCATTTCGACCATAATTTGGTCAAGGGTAGGCCTTGATATGTCACAAATATATACATACATACATAAATATATGTATATATGTATATAAGAGAGCGATGTGTTTAAAGCAATCGCTGAGCCAATTGACTGTCTAAATTCACGACTTCGCATCGTAATCCATGAACTTGGTAGCGAGCTCATCAAACTTTGGTCCAAATGTAATGTTTACTTATTTCRGTTTTAGTAATTTGTGTTGTTTTACTTCTTGTCGGCAGCATTGTTTTGGTATGTGTGCTTATAGCCTTATTCATGAGTACTTACTCATCACTGATGAGATTAAAAACTTTGCTCAACTTTACTTGACGCCGATGTTGATGATCCATTTCGTGGTTCGTTACGAGTACATTTATTGCAGTGCTTATTTCGGCTTTATTTCGTACAAGTTGGTGCGTGAAATGCGCAAGATTTGYTTTTTTATTTACCGGAATGCGTATTTACTTTATTTTTGTACACGAAAAGTTAGTGCGCACARCACACCCATACATGTTGTATATATTGTACAGTCTCACAATATGTATTTTATTTTTATTTTATTGTCACGAAGTTGGTTGACTTTTGGCGTGAAAATCGTTGTGAGTTGTCAGCTGACGGCCACTTTAGGAAGTTTATAATTTGCCGTCATTTGGAGATTGATAGCTTTCTACTTAAGTAGTTTTTGTAGTTAGTGTAATAGTAATCTGCCAACGATAAAAATTGAATAACTTCCCTTAAATGTATTTCGTTAATTCGTAATTGTTATTGTAATTGTAATGGTAATTGTAATTGTAATTGTAATTGTAATTGTAATTGTAAATGTAATTGCAATTGTAATTGTAATTGTAATTTTAATTGTAAATGTAATTGCAATTGTAATTGTAATTGTCATTTTAATTGTAAATATAATTGGGAAATTGAATAAGTTCCCTTAACTGCATTTCGTTTAATCGTAATTGTTATTGTAATTGTAATTGTAATCGTAATTGTTATTATAATTGTATTGTAATCGTAATTGTTTTTGTTATTGTAATTGTAATTGTAATTATGACTGTAATTTTAATTGTAAATGTAATTGTAATTGTAATTGYAATTGTAATTATAATGGTAATTGTAATTATAATTCTAATTGTATTTGTGATTGTAATTGCAATTGTAATTGTAATTATGATTGTAATTTTAATTGTAAATGTAATTGGGACACTACAAGTAAAGAGATCACAAGTAAAAATCCAAATCAAATATATCTATAACTATATCCTCAATAGGATATATCAAGTTTGCTAAAAATACCCAAAGGAGGAAGGAAACGAAATATATCAGTGGTCAGCATGTCGAGTTTGGTCGATTTAGTTACATCCGKCTGGACGTCCCTATGTCTATTTGTATGTTCATGAAATAGTTCCTCACTTTTGAGACATCGATGTGAAGTTTAACACGTGTTATTTGTTCGTTTGTCGAAACCACTATCTTCTTCTTTCCTGGCGTAGAAATTAACAACGTTAACAAGAAGGCGCCAGTCCTTTCTCTTCTCACAAAGTGGCGCCAACTGGAGATTCCAAGCGRAGTGGGTACTGCGTCGGAAATACTCTCAGAGCTAGAGTGATAGATAAGCCTTGGAAGWGAATATTCGATACTTTATTATTGGCATTGTGCACTATTTGCAGCAACAARTGGCCGAAAATTGAGTCTTTCAGCTAGAATTTATTCGAGCTTGCCGCGACGGTCACTTGCCCGGAATCATTTAATGGCAAACTTTTACTTTATAATAAAGATAAATTCCCAGACATAAAACTAAACTATGCGTTTTATTTGTTGTTAAAAAAACACAGGTCAAAAAAATATCCGCTGGCTAGCTAGTCTCAAAAATGTACATTTTAAAACATACTTCACTTTGTTTCGTGATTCAGTATGATCTATAGTTAGGAACAGCCATTAGGTCAATAAAACTATTTTACCCTGAGCAACTTATTGTTGGGTGTAATAAAAATTAATTTTCTTGTCTTTTGAAATAATATTTTCAAGGTAAAGGTAAAATATATTTTATTAAAAAAACTTGTTTAAGTCAACTCCATGATTAAATATTTATACTGTTTAACTAACATTATCTAAAGCCATAAGCAGCCTACCATTTCCTACGAACATTTTTTATCATGCTTTGTACTACGATCTAGCTATTTAAATACATATCTTGGCATTTCTACGGATATTTGACCACATTACAGTAGAAAATTCAAAGCCATTATGGACTTCAAAACTTTTAAATTAAAAGAAACCGAGAATAATAAATAGCAGCTGCACTGTATACAATATATATCAAAAGAGCCACCGACTTTGCAAAACAGACTTTGCTTGCGAGGAAACCTTACTAAATAAACTGGAAAATATTTGGCTAATGTAATCTACAAAATTACCAAAATCACTTCATAGCCAAAGCAAGCACCTATCAGGGCTATGCAATGAATGACGGTAAGTCCGAAGCTGAAGGAGGTGGAATGCGATCAAATCAGCCGCTAAGCGCAGATAAGCAAATTCAAAGAGAAGCGAAAAAGAACACGAGTTAATAAAATATGTTTGCAAATGGAGAATGGGCCGAAAAGAAAACCAATGATGAAGCAAACGCTGCTCGTAGAAGAGAAGCTCAAATGTTAACGGTCATAGGAGGCGACTAGACGAAAGAGAAGTATACGTCGTAGTCGCAATGAAATTCCGCGCATAAATTCGAATGCAGGAAATAAAAACAAATACTTTGCCAAAGTACCTAGTCAATAATTTTTGCTACTCGAATTGATGAAATTTGGAATGTGCTGCAGAAGAAGCATCTTACAACACAGCGCTACAACGAGCGCACGCTTCAAAGGACCATTGATTGCGCCAATTCGGACGATGGCATTTTCCATTCAATGCTGCTGGCTTTGATGAAGTTTGCGCTTGCTTTACGCCATTGGCGTCGCTCTGCCAGCGTGCTACCGTGCCGCATTTATGGAATTTGTCTGCATCATTAGATAGCAACAAATGCCGGAGAGTAGCACCTACACGCTTCGCTGGATGTGCAGTCAGCGCAGCGCTAGTTACACGCTAATACCAATATTTCCATCGTCGATTTGGGCCACTACGATTTTCAGGCAATTTCATATTTTGAAAGCTCACGCTTAAATTGGACGTACTCCGAAAGGCGGAGTGACGGCTGCGAGAAGGGCAGGCAAAAATCAATGCAAATAATTTCGATGAACCAAGAGTGGCGTATAAAAAATGGCAGAAGAAATATGAGCAGCAAACGGAAATCGCATGGCTTCGGCTGGTTGGTCTTGTCTTTGGGGCATTAGGCTTACTCGCCGTATTTGCTGTGCTGATTTGTGGCTTGTTGATAAAATTGCTATTTTCGTCTATCAAAATACGATGATAAAGTTGCGCCTCGCCAAATCGAACCAAATCAAATGCTAGCCCAATAGTGGGAGTTAAATGTACGTGCTCGTCGAAATTATGTGGGAGGGGTGGCATAGTGCTTCATTCGAATAGCCACCGAATGCTAATACAATATGCAATACGCTGACAACCAGCCAACTGGCCACGCGGTCGCTATGAGCGCCTAGTTTATTGACGCCCCAGTTCAACACTAACTTTTTTGCCTTCTTGTTGTCCGTTATTTGTATCATCGGCTTGCCTTTTATTTATCAGCTTCGCGCAGTGAACATTGAACACTTCGAACACAGAGCTCCATTTGTAGTGAATTTTATTTAGGTGTTGTCGTACTAGCATTCGTTTTTTATGCCCCTTACTTCTATACGCATGTAACTTATTACACGGGGTAGACAATTTTTATTCGGTTAACGGGTTTTTGAAACAGCACTATTTAAATCACTTATATTTAGAGTTAAGTGCTAAGCATGCAACCCATTTTATGTAGTTAGATCTGCTGTGTGTTAAAAGTCTGAGAGTATCGAGTCCACCTTCATACCGGCTTGAACTTCACGTCCCTTTTCTTTCGGCACAGTGTTGGAATCGGTCGAAAATCCGTTTTTGCGTCAGCTTAGTAAATCAGAAGACCCATTTCTCGAAGCTATAGCCGTGTCCCCCTGGACCCCTGGTTACAACATCTTTATACCGACATGCCAACAGTTCGTCCGCTTCGTCTCTAACATTTCCGCATCTTCATACAATTTGTTTGTTATTGGATCTCCAGCCAGAGGCGTTATACATCGTCTTTCATGGTTCCAAAACTATGCCGATTAGGAGATCACCAAGAGGCTTACCGCTCGCTCTTGTGGATCCAAACGTTCTTTGCGACCAGCGCAAGAACTTAGTGATAAAAGAAGATGAAAATACTGAAAACCTTCCAGGACCAAGTCGTCCAGCAATCGTATTAGCCAGCAGCCATTTTTGCAATATATATGTGCAGATACTCATGCAACGTATTACCTCAACCTCCAGTCGAGAATTTAATCAAAAGGAAAGAAGTTAATTCCATGTMTATCTGGTGTCAACGGTCCATTCACGTCGTGAATGTCGCAGACCACTTAGCGATACCAAGAATTTATSCCAACGTGGCTATGTGCCTTACAATCCAACCTAATATGTTCAATACTAAAATCTAATTTTGACAGAATTGGAAAATTTTACGCCATGTGTCAGTCCGCTGTGAACAGGAAGGCTGTCAGCGAAGCGGCAGTCTCAACATTCACAAAACTGGAACAGATTAGGCAGTCCACGGCATAGAGAAGTTTTAAATGTCTTATCAGTTCCACGAAGAAGTACTTCTAACGTGGTTTCGTTGGATAGTTTTGAGTTGGGAGTAGGTTTAGCGGATTGAAGTTCCGGACACCGGCTTTTGGTGCTTTCAYCTACTTAAAAAAACGAGTTTTCAAGAGTGCTTTGTGTCCGGTTCCGTTCCTGTTAAGACCTTCCTTATTAATTTTGTTTTTACTTCTGGCTTTCTTCACCCCAATAACATGCTATTACTTATTTAAGAGCCCCTCATAACCGTCATAGCCCTCCCAAAACTCACACACAAATACAAATTGARGCTGGCACGAAATCATAAGCACATTCGCCTCCACGCTTAACGGTATTTCGCACAAATAAATAGTATTCTTGGCCAATGTTTTCGCGTGCACTCCAAACTTCATTCCTCGATCCAAGCCCGAGGCGTTTTACTTGCCATTCAATTCGTTGCGCATTGCTGCTTTCCTCGGTAATGTTTTCATGCGATTTCGCATCACATTTGTTTATGTCGTATTTATGACTTGTTTTGCTTGCTGCTTTCTTTTTCTCATTTTGTTGTTCTTTTCCAGCTCTCCAGTTCCCTTTTTGACTTGCTCCTTTTTTCTTGTTTTCGGTGTTTGCTATTTATTCGTATTTTATATTTTTATAGCCAAATTATTATGCATAGCGATATGAAGCGATAAATCGTGGATAGCGTCTTCGACGGCGAAGATCCCGCCGCATATTTCGGCGTTCAGCAATAAAAGAAATCAAAGAATTACACAATATAATAATACAATAAAAGCGCTATTTCGGTATATTGAATTCGTTCGAGTCTTCGGCAAGTGCTTTGCACTCAGCGCACTTTTGCGACATCATCGCCTCGTACACACCCACATGCATACATACGTTTATATAAGCTCAAGAAATCGTAYGCAATAAATTTCATAGAATATGAATGATAATTCTGTTTTCTTAAGCTGAAGCACAATAAAAGCCCCGTTGGCATAAGCTTAACTTGCTCTATTTAATAAAAGGGAAGCCATTGAAATTCGAACGCTCAATTGTTTGTCAATAACGCGGCCGGGAGTTAGATACACATATCGAGTTTTAGAATTATTCCTTTCATCTTACATAAATGTTTCGAATTATTGAATGTTCTTTTGGAAAGTTTTTACATTCACTTAGGATCCAGCAAATATAATTTTACATACTTTCAAATGCAATGAAAGTTTAATTTTTTACTAAAGCAATTAATATGTGAGAAACCYTTATAATAGGCCACACCATTTTTTGAACTTTAACTTCTCCAGTTGACAGTCATACAACACAAGTTCAGMCAGTTTGTTCGTTTGGATGAAGCACCATCCTCCACATAGGCTAGCCAGCGCATTCATTGGGTTTTTTCCAGCACTATGTATATTGAAGAAGACGCACGTGAGAGAAAATGGCTAAGACTTCGCCCCAGGTAGCGAACGATTTCGAAAGGTGCCACCCGATTTTAGTGAGCTGATAGTTGTGCTCAACGTCATTCTGCGGACTAGCTACATCATAAAATAGTAGTACTCATTTGGCATGTTTGGCATGGCAATATTCCGGTAAGTGCGCTGATTTTTAACTAATTTTGTAAGAAAAAATCTGAAAAACCGACTCTGGCTACCACATAAGTTGCGATTTCAAAGCAAATAAAGGTTTCACTAAAGTGTTTTGGGGTGATTTTCCAAATAAATCGGATGTAGCCCTTATTGCGGTTTTGTGTGAAGCCTCCGACACATCTCTACTGCAGACTATATCTTAATCCTTCTAAAATCTTTTTTGTTTGAACAATGCATTAGCAGTTATTTGCCATTCGTGCCAGAAGTTTCGCTGGGGCATTTTTTTTTATGCTGTCAATTTTCGGACGTCGAACGGTAGTGAAAAATGATTGCCCATATAGCATGAAGGATTTTCCACGGATTAAGAATAACGGGCAATAGTCATGTCAACAGGTACAATATATATTTTTGAACTTCTTTTCAGTCTTAGTTTCAATATCTACAACGGTAGATACCATAGAAATACCAAGATCTTTCCGAAGCCACGTCTATAAATGTAGCAGAGCAGTACTCGAATGCTTGTCTTATTTCGTTAACAATTCTATTTTCTTGTTCTACCATGTTATGTTTTTTACGAAACCCGAGTTGGTGCGTTGCTATTATAATTTTGGAAGAAAGGAGACATACATATTTGATAGCAACACTTTTCAAATATTTTAGAAAGATAGAGTAGAAGACTAATTGGTCTGTATGTAGASGACTGTGCTAAGTCCTTCCCAGGTTTATCTATAAAAATAATCTGCCACTTTATCCATGAAATTGGATTGTATCTAAAACAAAAAATTGTCTTGTGTAGCAGAGAGTGATCCTCTAYAGTAACACTTGGTGAAATCTTGGTGACTTTTTGAATTAAGTTCTTTTACGGTTCTAATAATTTCAGAAAGTGAAGTATTCGCCTCGTTAGCTGTGTTGGGTAAGCTGACAGCTTAAAGTTGTTCTTTGGCAAATTATTTTGAAATACCTTTTATAAGTGATTAAAGTAAACAATTAGCCTTTTAGTCCTCACTTCGAGCACAACTTCCACCCAAGTCTCGTAGGCATATTGCATTCGACTGGTGGCTTCATGAACTTTTGCGATTTTCAAAGGGAATTGTACTTGCTTGAATTTGGACACAGCTTCTTTATATATACATATCTCGGCTTTATATTCTTGCTCGCGTTCTAGCGTTTTTCAAATTTACTTGCAGCCGATATCAGTTGAAGCTGAACTTTGCTATTTTTCTACTAGTGATTTTTCTGTCTTATAGTTTTTGTTTGGTGTTGCTAAGACAGCTGCGTTAGTTATTATTCTCTGAGTTCTCTTACGCTTACGTCAATATTTTTTCCTGTATTTGTTTTGTACTCAACATTAATGGTGCCACTCAAGCATTTTTTTTTTTAATTTTAGCCAGTTCATTTTATAAGATGTTAGACYYACATTTGGATCAACCCATATGGGTTGTTCATRTGGCTTTATTAGTACACGAAAGGGATCAGAAGATAGTACGTACGTAGATCAGTTATTTGCTATTTACCTCATCAACAATATTAGTAAAATTAAGTTAYCATGGTTACCCAGCCACATTGGTATACAAGGCAATACTCTAGCCAACTCCCAATCCAAACATGCGACAAGAGTTCCCTTAAAACTTATAAATACCAGCAATAAAAGGGGCATTAAAAATTTTACTAAAAAGTTCTATCGTGAGGCCGAAAATGAACACTGGAGCCMAYACTCCCACTATTACAAAATAATAAATCCTCAACGAAGATCGCCCCTTTTCCCTACAAYTACATATATCSAGAAGACATTGWATTGTACATACTCGCTTTCGGTTGGGTCACACCRAACTAACACACAAACATATATTGGAAAACTCCCAAACACCAGTTTGCCCATATTGTAATACCGAGAATCTCACRACKCAACATTTAATACAAAACTGCAGATCATTGGAACATAACCGTCTCAACTTAAACTTAATAGAATTGCGAACAAACGTAACGCATACYAACATAAAATAGTTTATTAAATTTATATGCAAACTAGATATCTCTTTTGAAGTGTGATACTCCAAAATAGTTCAACCATTGTGTATTAGTTTATCAATATTTAATATTAAGAAGCTGATGGCCTTAGTCGCTAATGCTGTAAAATTTGTAAAATGTTAAGGTGTAATTGTATTATCCTTTTCAATAAAATAATAATAATAATATTTACCTATACATTAGATTGCAATAAAATCAATTAGGTCTGATATTTTGTTATGATCAGTAGTCCAACATCTCAGCTTACAAGGAGATAATATGTCAAGATTATTGTGCCTATTTATGATAGTGTGATACCGCCGTCGTTTTTTCGGAGTATTTGTGAACACTAATACAAGTATTTTGCATTGTAATATGCACCTGCTGGAAATCTATGACCTAGCGTTCCAAAAACTCTTTAAACTGAAAATTGATATAATTCGTAAGATGCGTTTCAGACAACAGCATTACATCTATATTATTTTCATCCTGAAATGTATTAAGTTGTTGTATGTTTGTTAATACCGTTAGCATTCCATATACAAATATTCAATTGCTAACTTTTTTACTTAAAAAACATATGGTTTTGTGATTTGATTATCTCTTGAACGATATTTTGCATTGTAGACATAAATTGCGTCATACATTGGGTAAAGTTGAAAATCATAGTTTCAACGCTTGCATTTGGTCGGTTCTAGGGCAATTGCATTTGTGCAGTATTGCCTTTCACCACGTTTGCATAACTCTCTTGTGTGGTCGTATTTTTAGAATTTCCACGGATTTCAATACTATCGTTAAAAGGAGTATTTAACATTTGATTACGACGTGTTTCAATACCAACATACAATTTCGTTTTAAATTTGAAAATTGGCACTGCACAAACTAATAGCTTTAAGCCGTTGCATCCTTTTCCATGGATGCAATAAATGGCGACAGAAAATATTCTCCAAATAATTTTTACCAATGCAACCGTGGTCTTTGATATACACTACGCTATATGCGCATCCATTCATTCCTCGAAAATTGTTTAATTAAAAACCGTGAAGTAACTTTAAGTACAACAGAAACGTGATTCTTCGTCAGACATATAAAAATTCTTTATCGGAAATATAATTAAGTTGAAATCATGTGCAGATATCGAGTGCATATCGCTACCTACGCTTGAGCGGCTGAACAGTGGATCAGTTCGATATTCTCTTCAGCACGCATCCACACTTTATAGTCTATTTATACCAAATACTGTGCTTTGAGCGATATTGTCCAAATAAGTAACGAATTCTTCTTCTTCTTCATTGGCRCARACAACGCTTACGMAGTCATATTCGCATTCCTAAACGTCTTATATATAATAGTGCAAAGAGGGAAAGGTTTCGTTATAACTGGTAATCGTCTGCTGTGGAGATAGTAAGTGCCGAGTTCAAATGAATTAGCTTAACTAGCTATTGAAATATGYAGGACCAGGACCACTTAAAAAAGAATTTTAACAAAATACCACTTCCACTCGAACTGTGTGACCCACTTTGCTTTATTAMAGATTTGCTATTTAATTAATTACCGCCTTTTATACTCATATACATACAAGGCGTATGCTTGTGTAAAGTGCTGCAGGATCAACTATTTAAACACACTTGCAAAGGACTTACTTTATCGCAAACTCATTTCAAATTTCCACTCAAACACCATTCGATTGCTTTTCACAACACTTTAATTGCATATCGGCTGGAAACACGCAAATGAAACCGAGAAAAAAAAATTAATGAACGCAAAAAGGAAACTGATATAAAGGAAATGCTTGAAACAAAAATTAAAAGGCGTTGCGATGGCAGAAAAAACAAGAAAAGTGCAGCGAAGCTTTAAAAGCAATCAATGTGCTGTGGAGTGTGTGATTGTGAAGTGTAATGGATAAAGTACGAGCAAATAGAGTGGGGAGCGGCAGCACAATTACTCATGCTGATATAAAGAAACTACATATGCGCCGCTATCAGCCATTGAAGAAGAACTTTGAGATATCGTTTTAAACGGGCGACTTTTTTATGAGACAAAAGCTGACACTGCCACCCCACAAAAGGTACTGCCGTTTAAGGTGCACAAGCTCGCACTTAAACGCTGCCAATTTTTTCTACGTTTGCGGTTAAGTCGGGCATATATTCTGCAGATGTGTGTACATAGCCTTCACGCTGCATACCTACGTACTTTTGTGCGCGTGCCACTTGTTCCACACATGGCACTTAGAAGTATGGTCGTGTGCGAGCTTTGTTGTAAGCTCCTAGCACAACATGCCTTTGTAGAAGTCGTAAATTTTGTTGTTGTGTGACGCGGTTGTTCTTTAGTTTTTGCTATTGCCGCACATGCTTTCGTATRCCTTTCGCTTTGACAACGCCTGTGTGGCAAGCAATCATTTTTTATCCCTCTCAGCGCTATCATTTGGTAGTCATTTTTTGCCTAACAATTTTAAAATTTTTTGCTAAGATGTTTCAGGCTTCCTTTTTTGTCTAATGTCCTTTGACCAACTATTGGAGCTGCGTTGATGATGCACAGMCACGCAGATAGGCCAATGCAACTAAACGAAGACATTAGGGTGTTAGAGAAATCACTATAATATGAAGTGACCACGATAACGAATGAGCTCCGTTCCATATCCGAGCAAGTACGCTAAAATCGTATTTTTTTTTATTACAGCTACAATTTCACATAATTAGTATAGGGGCCACACAAACTTCCACAATTCATCCATGTTTTAAAGTTGGAAATGTCAGAATTCTTTCTTCAAATATTAGATCACTTAATAAGATGTTAAAAATAACGGTGGTTATTTGTATTTGTGAACTCTTATAGAAGATTGCACCTTATATATTTAGCTCTGCAGCTCTAATTATTTTCTCGCAGCATAAAGGCAGCTCCTTCTCGTGCTGTCAAAAGCAGCTTGGAAATAAAGAACAGGTGGTGTGTGGCGATACTCTTTTCTGGTCAGTTGTTGATTTTCCAGATCTCAAGGCACGCTGATAAGGTCCAATTAGTTTGTTGACAGTGGGTTTTAATTTTTCATACAATACGTTCTACAGAACCATATATACGATGTTGAGGGGGCTTATCCCACAGTAGTTAGAGCGGATTCTAGGACCTCCCTTTTTATGGATTGGACAAAGCACTCTTAAATTCCATTCGTCGGTCATGCTTTCGTTCGACCATATTCTATAAAGAAACTGACGCATGCTCCTTATCCGTTCTTCGCCAACGTGTTTGAATAGCTCGGCTGGCATCCCATCGGCCCCTGCCCCTGTGTTATTCTTCAGACGGATAATTGCTATTCGAACTTTTTCATGGTCGGGCAATGGAACATCTGCTCCATTGTTATTGATTGGGGAATCAAGTTCACCATCTTCTAGTGATATGCTTTCACTGCCATTCAGCCGGCTGGTATATATAWAGTCATATACCAATACTCCCACTAACAATAACATACACTTCTCTCTTTATTCTTTCTTCACCTGTCTTACTTATCCTCTCATATCTCTTTTTCTCATTTCATAATTTCCATACTTGCTAATTGATCTTTCTTAAGCTAAATTCTCGCTTTCCTTAAACAGTAATACAGTATATAATCATTTATTTTAAGCTTACATATATTATGTTAACTTCCTAGCTGTAAGGATTGGAAATTGCAATAATTAATAAAGTTACATTCGAGAAGAACGGACTTGTTATTATATAGTATATATAATATTCGAAGGTTTATGCCTGATGTTCTTCATAACTTTCAAGTAAACCCTTTTAGTATGTTTTCCGATAGCGCTGTTTTTAATATAGGATTTCTTGACAGAAATTTGGCGGGCGCTGGATAACAATTTGCGATAGTCATTGTATCCAAAAGTAACAACTGCCAGATCTGTCTGCAACTTCTGTGGTTTAGACCTACCCTAACGAAATGTAGCAATGTATGAGTCTCGATTATTTTTTCGTTTGGTATTTACACAGCGGTTTACCTGCCGATAGTAAAAGTTCAATGTCTTGTGGTCAAGTATAATCCTTTTTAGTTTTTTGATACTTGCGAAAGATTTCAATACGAGATTTTTGAGCAAAAACCACAGTTGCACAAAAAGTGCCAATTATTGATGTCTCAGAATTTCGTGTGTGCCCTTTTAACATTTCTAACAGTCCGTTATAATTTGCGTATTTCTTCTTTATTATACTTGTTTTTAATTTTTTTTTTTTTCGATAGCTTTTTTCATACTTCGAGTGATTTTTCGTAATTCACTACCATAGATAATACCTAACTTAATTTAAAAGTGTCCATGGATATGGATGTCCTGGTTCAGCGTAAACCATTTTCTTCGTCTTTATATTTCTACTGCCCAAGAAATCMTCCACATCATGCCATTCAAAATAAGCACGGATATGAAAACACAGTGTTAATAACACAAGCGATCTTTTTTATTCATTCAGAAATTTCAAGAATTATGGGTCTAGTCTGGAAACTTCGCAAAAGGCTACATACATTTTCGCAGAATGGCGGGCATCCTTTTAAAAAACTTAAGAAGAGCTCAAAGTTAAGTGTTAACTAAAAAGTAAGAGTAATGAGATATATCTTTTCATCTAAATGTGGGCAGTTGAACGACCATTGTAAAATTTTGACAGCACCTCCTGTAATATCGTTATCTACCATCTTTTTCACCATCATTTTAACACAACCGTTATATGGAGACCTGAGGGGGTTATTATCCGATTTAATTCATTTTGACAGTGTCGGCAGAAGTGCTTCAGTGATTTGTCCTGAGAAGCAGGGGCCCATGTTTTGCGCACAGTTACCTCTTGCTACTGCGATCTCCTGTGATAAATTAAAGATTTATATCTTAGTTTAATTAGTACTTAGTTGTGGTACTTTATACGTTTTCGGTTAATGGCGTTTTGTAGGAGCGGCAGTCTTCCGGTGACGCCGATCTACGAACTAATTTTAACATTTTCAAGATATGTCAATCAATAGTTACAACTTGCATGGATGGACGGACGTACAGACAGATAGTCAGATAGTCAGAAAGTGTTGTTTCACACTTAGGTTATGTTAAATTGTGTTCGATTTGTTAGCTGATCGCAAGCTGGGGATCAGACTTGCATTGCTACAAGCAARGCACTTAMAAAGCCCGAAAGTTCTTCTAGTTGGATCTTATGTACAAGTCAACGCGCTTCAATAGCAAAACTTTCGTGATCTTTCGCACTTCGTACGGCTTAATAAAAACAAAATTCTTAATTTATTGATTGATTTTGGTCTTTAACAATTTAAAGTTTCAAAAGCTTAGATAACAAAAATTGCTTAAATTTTTTGCTTTTTTTTTGCAAATTTTTCTCTTCATCGCAGTTGACGATTTAAATGTTTTTGTGTACAAACATTGCTTATGCAAATTTTAATACTATCCTAAACCCTGTTCACCACCATTCGCTAACCGAAGACATCGTGCTCCCACCGCGCTTCTCCGACAAAATCGTTGCCTGGTTTTCGYTGCTTTTGTTGGCTATTTGCGGCAGCCAGCTCTCTGTGGATGAATGAATGCATGTGGAGTGTGCGCAAGTGAATAGTTTTCACAGCCGCCAAAAGTGCGATGAATGGCTCGAATGGCCCGAACTTGTACACAGTGATGCCACTCACCGCATGCAGGCGTCGTGTGACGGCGATATTTTAAATAAATCCACGCTTCTAGTGTTCTTTGTACTCTATGCCACACATTCAATTTCAGCAATATTGTGACACACTGTTGACCGCTGTACATTGTATGAGGAACATTTTATTTATTATCCGTCGAAGTACAAACTGATTTTTATAGCGTTTCTCTGCGACAGATACTCGAACAAAAGCCATTTCGCTTTTCATTGAATAATCCCGCTACCTTTTGCTTGGTAGTGTATTATTTATTTTYTTTTCTTTCAGTTTTACTTTCATTATTCCCAGACTTCTGTTCGACTAAAACCTCTAGCTAAACTTTCAACTCATAAAGCTCAGTGTCAGCTGCTTTTGAAAACGAAAAGTATTGAAAACCCAGAAATTGAAGTAAATCTGGTTTTAGTGGAAATTCATAAAACGCAAAGGAAAATAAACGAATGTTAATATTGCAGACACATATGTTTGTGTGTGTKTTTGTCAACCTCCAATAACTGCGATTTCACTACTAAAATTTTGAGGCAAAACTACTTGCTSAAATACTCGTAGACTTAGTTTTTTGACATATAAATTTTGAATAATCGTAAAAATTAATGTAAACTATGCGCCTCGGTTATTAGAAACTTCATATATAAATACATATCAGCATCTCGCAAGTCACATAGCGATTCGAACACACAAGTGATACTTCAATGATGTTCAAACGATACTTCTAATGCACCTCTCCGCTCACATGAGCTAWATGTTTTTATACTCTCGCAACAAAGTTGCTAAGGAGGGTACTATAGTTTTGTGCACATAACGGTTGTTTGTAAGTCCTAAAACTAAAAGAGTCAGATATAGGGTTATATAATATATACCAAAGTGATCAGGATGACGAGTAGAGTTGAAATCCGGATGTCTGTCCGTCCGTCTATCCGTCCGTGCAAGCTGTAGCTTGAGTAAAAATTGAGATATCATGATGAAACTTGGTACACTCATTTCTTGGCACAACCGAAAACCTATAAAGTGTCATAACTATAGATATTAAAGTGAAATTTGGCACAAAGGATCGCATTAGGAAGGGGCATGTTTGGACGTAAATTTTTTTTGGCCCCGCCCCCTACTAAATTTTTTGTACACATCTCGGAAACTACTATAGATATGTCAACCAAGCTCTACAGAATCGTTTCCTTCAAGCGTTTCCATATACAGTTCAAAAATGGAAGAAATCGGATAATAACCACGTCCACCTCCCATACAAAGGTTTTGTTGAAAATCAATAAAAGTACATTAACCRACTAACAAAAAWCGCCAAAAACACTAAATTTTACGGAAGAAATGGCAGAGGGAAGCTGCACCCAGGCTTTTTCTAAAAACTGAAAATGGGTGTGGCGTCGCCCACTTATGGACCAAAAATCATATCTCAGGAACTACTCGACCGATTTCAATGAAATTCGGTGCATAATATTTCCTTCATACCCTGATGTAATGTACGAAGTATGGGTGAAATCGGTTTACAAATACGCCTTCTTCCAATATAACCCTATTTTGAATTCCATCTGATGCCGATTCTCCAATCGATGACGATGGAGCAGACGTTCCATTGCCCAACCAAGAGGTTCGAGTAGCTATTACCTGTCTAAAGCACAACAAAGCGGTGGGAGCGACGGATTGCCGGCCATGCCATTCAAATACGGCGGTGACGAACTGATAAGGATCTTCCGTCAGTTTATTTCACCATGCACAAAATCTTGAAAGAGACCCGTGAAAGGAAGATCGACACACAACAYCTCTTCGTCAACTTTAAAACCRCCTTCGACAGCACGGAAARGAGCAGGCTTTATGCCGCGATGTCTGAATTTCGTATCCCCGCAAAACTAATACGGCTGTGTAAACTGACGTTGAGCATCACCAAAACATGCATAAGCAATCGGAAGGACCTCTTTGAGCCGTTCAATACCAAATTAGCTTTCGCACAAGGTCACTAATCTATTTCTAGAGGAAACAACGCGAACTGCAGAGAAGGTGCAACCTTCTATAAGAGTATACAACTGCCAGCGTACTTCGATGATATTGATATCATTGGCCTTAACAACCTTSTTAGTCCTGCTTTCTCCAATCTGGATAAGGAAGCAAAGCAATGAGTCTCGTAGTGAACAAGGTCAAGACGAAATATATCCAGTCATCAAACAAACAGTCATCGCACTTGGGACTTGGKACCCACGTCACTGTTGACAGTCATAACTTCGAAGTCGGAGAAAATTTCGTCTATCTTGGAACCACCATTAACACCAACAAAAACGTCAGAATATAAATCCAACGCAGAACTCTTGCCAACAAATGCTACTTCGGACTGAGTAGACAGTTGAGAAGTAAATTCCTATCACGACGAACAAAGACCAAAGTGTGGAAGTCATCCCCGACCTGTATAGTGCAGATGCATGGACGATGAAATATCTGATCGGTCAACGTTAAGAGTTTTCGAGCGAAAGGTTCTGCGGTAGATTTTTGGTTCTTTGAGCATTGGCAACGGCGAATACCGAAGCCAATGGAACGCTGAACTCTTCGAGATATACGACGACATTGACACAGTTCARGGAATTAAGAGACAGCGGCTAGGCTGGCTAGGTCACGTCRTTCGAATGGAGGAAAACACTCCAGTTCTGATATATATCGTTCACAAAAATATAAGAAATACATATATCTCCACGTTAATATTTTAAGCGGCAGCGGAAAATACACCTGTATATAGATATATGTATATTCACCTAAGTTTATCGCTGTAACACAACTTGACACCGTTTCCTGCTCAGCCACCAAAGCATCATACACCCTTAGCATAACTTATGGCGCCAGTATCTTTAAGCTGTCAACGTTGCCATCACTAGTGCTTCTCCGTATTTTTGCTGCTTTTGACTGTAACATTGTCGTGACYGTCAAAAATATGTCAAGTTGTTGGATTCTCACCCGCAAATTTGACGTGGCGTTGCCCTCCGTTGCCACACACCACATTTCGTCGCCACAGTTAGATTCGTTGAGTTGATGACGCCAAATTGATGGCTTGGAAAATGGCAAATGGTGGAATAACACATTTTAAAATGATTAGCTGCGAAAGCGCTGACAACACCATTTTCAACTTTGTCGCTGCTACACTTGCAGCACACAAGTCSCCCCTCTCTTGTCCTCTTCGGCACTTATTGCGCTCGGTTGTTGTTGATGTTTCATGCACCATGTGGTTCTCGCATAGATTTGTGTGCTCGCACTACGCATTTTCGCAGTTTAAGCGGATTAAACACACCGTAGAGCGACGACTTCRGCTAACAATCTCCCGCCTGCACTTSTGCYCCTAATCATTGTTGATTCTCTTTTGCCCAATTGTTTTCTTTGAGATTTGTCACTGTCACAAACMAACAATCACAACTATAAAATATTAAATCCGCTGCTGATAAACATGTTCGCCGCGAATGGCGAAACAGCATGGAAGCGCCCTCCACCAGCGTGGGTATGTTTGTCATCGCTACCGCTCGTAAAGTGCAGAAGTTACTGAACACGTTTTCGACGGAAATCGGATTAGTTTCCACCTAGTTCGCTCATTAAGTTTAGAAAGTCTTAYACATAGATATATGCGGGTACATGAGAAAGATACTTGAGTTAATGCTGCTGCAGGATATTCCGGAAGAATTGTGTGCAATGCTTGGAAAACTGAAAGTCAGCGAGAGTAAATATTATTAAATGAAATTCTTCAATGAGTCATTAGACTACGCAGCTTAGCTAACAAAGATATTTTCAAGCAGCAAAATGATATGTTATGAAATTTATATGATTAATTGTTAAGATATTTGTTTAAATTATATACTAATTTTCCCTATCAGATTAATCATAACATTTTGTAAATATATTCTAAATATTGACCGCAATTTCGAAAATCTTTTTATAACTTAGGGGCTTAAGGAAATACTGAACTCATTGTATACATTTTGTAGGCCTCAGAATTCCATCAAGTAATCTTTGTAAAGGATGGAGTTCTCTGAGCACCATTCACYCGGAAGTGGCCAGAAAGAAATATACATATAACTCAAGCAGCTTACGACTTTGGGTTTTTAACCCGAGCTAAAATGAGAATTCGAACCAACCCTCCCCAGAGTTGYGCACTGGGTTTGGGACCTGCCTCTTAAAAGACGCCCTCTATGAAAAAGAAGCAACAGGATTAAGGATTACGAAAAGAAGAAGAAGAATCTTTAAAAATTTACTAATATTTTGATCAACGTTTTCATACTTGGTATACTTATTAGATTAGGATTGGTCACCCTATTAGTCTAATGAGCAACGCATAGACCAGTAATGGTCTTTCGCGATACCTGAACTGGTTTCGTTAAAAACTTTGTACATTTCCGATCTACYATTACACGTTCCATCGTGTTTGATTTTCTTTGGTATGCTCTTGTCCAGATCGRCGTATAGACAATGCGTGGATTTTACAATGTTGTTTACATTTTTGGTTGACAGTCATATCCTACTCTTAACAATCTCGTTCATTATTTCATTGGCTGTAATGGCTTTGTGATCTATGATCACGTAGAAGAGTAGTTGCTTTATTCTATAARCAGTCTACACTCTGATTTCCAAGACACTTCTGGTCGATACGCGAAATGAGGTCAAAGCTTTGTTTGCTGCTTGTCTGTCTGTCTGTCTACGAAGATGGTAATTCAGGAATTGTCAGCTGATGCATAGATGACGATTAGAGGCATTGAAAAGTTATTGTCCATTTCCCACCAGAGTTTCATTCGGATACCTTCATTGGTACCTACTTATGTATTGCARAGGGTAAGGATCTAGAGGAATTTAAATTGGGGGTAGGCATGATGTTAGTTAAGTCTGTAGACATGTAAATTATCCTCTTAGCATTGCGATATTGATATGAGATTTTGCATGCATGGTTTTCCCATCAAGAGGTTACGTATTTCTTGGAGGCRAATATATCCCACAACTATAACTTATTGTTGATATACAAGTTGAACTGATCARTCAAACTAAAGTCCTGGTATGGTAAACTATTTTATTTCTCAAAGTATCTTCATCAAATTTGGCATAGATTGTTCTCCAAGACGTTGCAAATGTATTGTTCAGATCGAGCCACAATAGCTTACAACTGCCACTCAAACTTGCTAACCAAAAATAAAATAAAGATCTTTCTGTACCAGTTTATGCTATTAAAAAATTCATCTTTGAAGGGTTTCATAGGCTCGGTAAGTTAGCGTGTTTTCTTGTTTTAATACAAAGCCATTTATCAGCTGCCATTATCAGCTTTCAAGCTATTTACAGCTTTCTTAGACACCCTCTTTATAATTATTTCATGTATTTATTATATTGTTTACAGACAAAGCCTATTAAACAGTATCTTTGCATTTTGAAATATTTTATTATCGCTTAATTTGTATTGTTACTCTAACAAATCCGCCATTGCAATTTACTGTCATTATTAGCATTAGCCACATCATCATCAAAACTGAAAGTGTAATTGCCTAGCATTTATTAAATCAATARATTAGTTGATTTAAAAGCCCAATCCGCTTAGCTATGAATATCTGCTATATATTGAACGTCAGTCAATCATACACATATATGGAGGTATTTATGTACAAGTACATATATGTATAAACGTACAATGAAAATGACAATTGCGGTTTATTTATAACGGGCAACTGTTAACGCCAAATGATACCTGCTGGTAGCAGAAGCGCTTTGTCGAATACAAACTGCAAACCCCAGCAGTGGGGCTGAAGGTAGAAAATTCCAATATATTTTATTTTGCATAACACTTTACTGTTAGAAGTCTGTAAAATATTCGAAATGTTAAAAAGGGGGGAAGTTCGAGTGTCGAACAGGGACTGCTATCATGTTTATAACATAAATCTGGGCCTGGGGAATGCTTTTCTCGTTCGTATGTTAAGCTTACATTAATTCGAACATTTCTCCTGCAAGTGCGTTAACAGAAGATTGCTAATTAACATGTTCTGGAAGTGTAAACAACATARAATAATGTTCTTGGAATAAATTTARAATATATGTATTTTTTATSGGCTAAGAAGTAAATAATATCGCAAATTTTTATGTTGTTGAAAAAATTTTTTCCTGTTTATTAAAAAAAAAACACGTAATACTGTAAGTATTCGGTGTATATTCACCTTTATTACTATACTACGAGTATAATGTACTCAACGTCTCTTTAAAACTCGCTAAAAATAGSCGATGCTCTTCATAAATATGAAACCCATTTCTGTAACATAAGATCTTTCCAGTATTATCATATACACATATGAAATCATCTCAACTAAGTAGTTCGCTTAGACATCCGTCAGTATGACTTGATTACGATTGTCATGTTTTTTCGATGATTCTGATAAACTCGTAATAGATGACACAGTGTAAAATAATCACGTTCCCATAACGTTTAAATTGAATATCTGGACTTAATCTCAATACACATTTATTTAAAAAGCAAACTCCCAACTTAAACATAGGAGACAGGAGGAGTACGATTGTGAAAATTATTTATTCAGCTTTGCTCGAAACGGCATTAGATTAACGATGGTGATCTATATTATACGTATAAATGTACAGTAAAAATCATAACGTTAACGCTGTATAAATTCCATAAAAATCCAAGAATTCTGTTTTGAAATCATTTGCTAAAACTTATTATCTGACGCTGACAAAGGWCGTGAGGAATGACTCGAAATTTCAGACTTTGCTTAACGTTTTGCACAAACTAGTGAAGCGTTGTAAGGGTTGGCGTTTTTTGTCTACTGGAGCAAAATAGTCTGCACCATTACACCCTCCTTTCCAAGAAAGTCACAGAAAGTTGATTCTTTATCTCTATCACATATCCTTGCGCTTTTRAAAGTGAGAAGGTCGCTTTAAAAGAAGGTGGATGGCGAAAGAGCCGWGACTCGTCAACGGAAGTTAAAATATTTGCACATAAGCATCAAAAGTAGCTAATAGAGTAAAAACCGTAACTTAATAATCCGAGCTGTATGTTCCAGGCGGAACTTTTTGGGGTCACGAAAGCAGCAAAGATAGGGTTTATTTATTATCGGAAAAAATATTAAAAATATGAAGTCTCCGACATGAATTATATATGGATTATATGTATAACATGCAGAACTAACAGAAAATTCGTGTCGAATTCGAATCGAATCTTCTACGAATTATCACTGGATCAAATTGGAATATGTTGTTTGTAGAAATGCGCGTCTAGAAGTAAACTGATAGATCGGCGAGAACTGAGTGGATGCCTTTAAATAGCTGTAGCTCAAAAATTATTTGAAGTGTCCATTTAAGATTTTAATATGTTATTTTTAGAGGTGCAAACCATCGGAATTTTACAATCGGAGCGCCTAAGAAGCAGGCGTCCATATGGCATTACTAAAGACCAGTAGGACTATAGAGACTATATATGGCGTCACAATCGGCCATTATAATCTAACCTAACCTGTGCTACAAAGAAATACTAATATCTTACSAGAGCTATTCAGCTAGCCAAACCAACTCAATCAGTAGATTCATAGGTGAAAGACATAAACAATATCTAATATTGCATATTATTTGGTAATTTCAAAAATAATTCGTAATAAAAATATTTGTATAGTATACATAAATTAATTAATTAACTTGGATATTACAATTTCTAACAGTTTCTAAAAATATATTCTTATATGAAGTGTTATATTGGATTTCATTATTAAACTCATATATCATTTTTTCACACGCATGTGAAACGAGTAAGAGCTATAAGGCAATCATCGTTAACTATGCATTTTTATTAGCTRTACACATCTATTTTAACCGCTCCTTCGGCGGCAATCAGTTCTAAACACACAAAGAAATTGAAAAGAACACTGAATGAAAACTCAATCAAACTTGAGTCAGGCCCATACATATGATATAAAGAATCACGAAAATGAACATGCATGCAGCGAYGTGCCTATATAGTCATACATTTGGTTGTGTTCAACTGATTCCYTGACAGCTTAAATATTCATTTCATGCATACGTAGTTGGAGGTAACGGATG
The DNA here is from genome assembly GCF_001853355.1 of Bactrocera latifrons. Taxonomy (NCBI): domain Eukaryota; kingdom Metazoa; phylum Arthropoda; class Insecta; order Diptera; family Tephritidae; genus Bactrocera; species Bactrocera latifrons. The sequence continues at coordinate 1,956,634 of NW_017536074.1, read as the reverse complement.
GAAATTACAGAAATCAAAACACTCTTCCACATACGCAGATGCAATCAAAGAAATACAAGCACAATTACACACACTCACACATACTTGTATATGTACCTAACTCTGCCATGCGAGGRTGAGCATTCGCAGCAAATCAACGCCAACAGATTGGCACTTCATTGCACGAAACAGCCGCAATCCATTTTTAACTTTCAATTTCAGTGAAAATTACACTAACACATGTCAAGCGCCCGCACACCACAAACACACTTCGCACATCACATGCAGATGTAACTGTGCGTAGAGATAYGCTGGCAGCTAAACAATCGGTTAGATGGAGAAATTGATAGCGCGAGGAGCGCCAGACAGACACAAACGCGAGTTTGTTGCGGAAAAGGTAAAAAAAACACCGTTACAAAATTGATGAAGGACATTCAAAATGTCCTCGGCACCCACACAAGTGCTGCGACGCTAAAACGTTGCTATAATAAACACACACACACATTTAACTGCGGCATATGCGGCGCTGAAATCGCAGCGCCGCCATTTCCCACAAAGTCGCATAGCACGCCAGCAATGCATGCCATAAAGAACAATTGAAATGTAAAATATTTTTCACCTTCAAATACATTGCCACAACGATTGTGAAATTTCGCTGTCGCACACGTTAAAGTGTTGGCGACTTCGTATATGCCGTTCAGTGCGGCACAGTATACTCGTGTAACCCGAAAATGAATTGAATTGAGCTGGTAAATGGCAAACGATAGCGATTTTTTCGACGCCGGTAATCGTCGTCGCACACCCACAACTCGTGTTTGCCGACAGCTGTTAAATGCGTGTGCTACTTCCATCAGCACACACACACACACACACACACTTAGCCACGCACACACACGAGCACGCACGCACATGTGTGCTCACTTATAAGCTTGCATTTTTATTGCTGCCACAATTTCTGCAATTCTCCTATTTTTATTTGATTTCAACTGAATTTTGTTTTTGTTGTTTTTTCACTTATTTCATTTACTTTTCTGATATTCCTCCTTTCACCGGCTGTCGTTGAATTGACAGCAATTGAATATGTGCGAAAGCATAAAGTATTTTGATGTTCGGCCACCTTGCCGCACCGGTCTCTCCGTCGCTTTTCGCAAACATTTTCTCAATAAATTTAACAACATTGACTTTTTTTGTGCATATGAAAGGTAAAAGTTCTTTATGGCGACAGGTGAAGCGAATGTGCCTTTTCTACCGTGAGAAGCATAAATTGAAATGCAATTGTGTTAGATTTATTTGTGTGTGTCTTGGTAAGAGTCCGTTTACACCGACATATGCCAAAATTAAATATAGCTCATGAGTGAAGTTCGAAATTTGAACTTCGCTTTTTTAGCACAGTATAAAATGCTAATGCGAAAATTGCGTTTAAACAAAGAACGAAAGAAATTAAGAAAAAAAATAGATATATAATATTTTACATAACTGGAGGAGAGATCAATTGAACCGAAAAGGAGAAGGTTGACAACATTTTAGTCTTCTGCATTGTTTTATCCAGCTGTTGGATCAGGAAAAATGCATCGACTATAGTGCGATGAGATTTTTTTTTGATATGATCAAGTAGAGTTGACTCAAATTTTTATGTTATTCAAGATTTCAGATTGATCTGAGTATGGTTAAAATTCTTAATTTATTTTTCAAAATCTATTTCGACCCCCTCAAAATAATCTCCGTTGTACCCAATGCACTTCCGCAATAACCCTCAATTCTTCTGCATTGTTCTATCCAGCTGTTGGATCGGGAAAATTGCATCGCCTATAGTGCGAAGAGATTTTTTTTATATGATCAAGTAGAGTTGACTCAAATTTTTATGATATTCAAGATTCCAGATTGATCTGAGTACTACCTTACAAATATATATATATGATATAGCTTATATGAGTAGCTTATTTTTTACTTTGAGGCTGGATCCTGAACCTAAGCCTAGATGGGTTCTCTTGATTTACGTATGGTTAAAATTGTTAATTTATTTTTCAAAATCTATTTCGACCCACTCAAAGTAATCTCCGTTGTACCCAATRCACTTCTGGAATAACCCTCAATGAGCGTAGCAATTCACGTTTCATGTCTTCAATTGACTCAAGACGATTTCTCCGGTGTGATCGTTTTCGTTTACTGAATAACCAGGAGTGGCGCGGAGCTATATCAGGAGAATATGGCAGTTGGGGTATGATATTGCTTGAGAATTTGGAGAAATGCTCACGAAGAATCAATGGATGCGACGGAGCATAGTTGTGGTGTGTGTGTGGCCTTTTTTACGAACAGTTTCGCGCAAATGACGCATAACACTCAAATAGTATTCCTTGTTGAGAGTTTGGCGAGTCGGGATGGTATTCGGAGTGCATCACGCTGTAGAGTTGTACAAGAAAGCTGTAAATAGAACCTTCATTTTTTAACTGATTTTGCCGTTGGTTTTCAGCTTCGACTCACCTATGCCACGATACTTGGCCAATTGATAGTCTGTTACCGGGTTGTAAGCATAAATCCGAAACTCAYCGCTAGTAATAATACGTTTCTTGATGTCTTGTTAGTCGGGCAGCATTGCTTTAAAGACGTTTACGCGGAAGCTATTTTTAGAAAAATTTAGTGATTTTGGAATCAATCGAGATTTCACTTTTCWTAGGCCCTAATGATCTTTCAAAATGGTTTTCAGTGATTCCAATATTCCATTGATRTCAGTAATATCTCTGACTGTTAATTGTCGATTCTCAAGCACCAATTCCTTTATTCTATTGACGTGTTGATCATCAGTTGATATTGATGGCCATCCTGGGCGRGATTCGTCGTCAAYRCGTTCTCGACCCAAATAATTTKTAGCAAACAATMACACTTGTTCGCTACAAACAATCATCACCGAAGGCCTTTTACAACATTCCGCGCAAAATTTTGGCACGAATGTCGCTGTCAGTCATACCACCATAGMAAAAAATACTTCGAGCAAAGTCTTACAATTTTTTGCTCACAGTAGTATTTTGAACCTGAAGGCTAACACCACATGTATGTACTTTTTAGTATTAATGCCAATATTCCATTTGRTGAGCTACGGTTGAAGATCATTTGGTTGCAATTTCTTGAAGGCGTCAGCAAAATTGCTATGCGACGCCGTCAGAGCAGTTTCATCCGCATTGGCTGCCGTCTTTATAGAGTCAGAGTTGGTCTAATATGGAATTTATCATCACGACATCTGAAGTAGAACATCCGATGATGCAAGTAGGACTTTAGGAATCAAAATTGTTTCAGTAGATTTCCGTTGAGAAGGAAAAGGCTAGTGCAATAATTTTGTCATAATTTGTTTACCTCAGCTATGATTCCCATAAAATCCATGTTGTGCGCACCAAGTAATCTTTTCCCATGTATGCTACATGCTTTGCATTTCAATAGACTATTTTTTTCTTTGAATAATAGAACAGCGAATGCTGCACTTATCTTGAAGGTAAAGTTACTCATTTTAATATCCCTTTTCTAGGAATCYTAGGAATCGTGATAGTTTAATCTCGCGATTTATAAAAGTTTGAAACACGTCTTGGCTGTCTTTAGCTGTTGGAGAACGGGGAAACAAACTTTTGTAAACCAAATATTGATTGCCTCAATACCCAAGCATAAAATTCTTCTMGCTAGTTTCCGTGTGGCTTCAAGTGAAAACATTTTCGACAAGAAAACAAAGCAATTGCTGGTAAGAAATGATAATAAAAAAATTATATGAAGATAAGGATGCAAAAAACTATTAAATTTTAAAATAGAAATAGTGTGATAGCTCCTCATCCACAGTACTAAGGTTTGTGTCTTTTCTAAGGTGGGTTGAGAAAGCAGTGTAGTTGTGAATGTACTGTACTTCCAGAATATTGTGTTCCTTTGCGCCATACTTTTGTGTTTAACAAAATTTTTATAAAACTATAAAAGAAGGGAAGCAATTTCCATCCAAATTAGGTTATACTCTAAGTATTTACGAATGATAATATCGAATAAATAACTCATTCGCTGTTTAATATTGATTTATTAGACTTACCTTAAGRACAACGTAATCTAAGTCCTTGAATACCGGCAGAAGAGTTGCATGAGTTTAAATTGAATCGACTGAACAAAGGGCTCGAATATCAAGAAAGTCTCAAAAATAGTGCAATCTTTTCAAACTGCATAATAATACAAAAATTTTTCTTGTCAGGTTAAGAATACATACTACGAGTATACTCGTAAATAATAAWTTTCGTTTGAAACTCATGTAAATGAGTTTGTGAATCTTAACACAAGATAAATAGATAAATAAAGAAAGCTTTATTGTCATCGAATAGAAGTTATTATATTTAGACAATATCACATATATGTATACATATATGATATTTAGAGAGTATATTTTTGTTCAAGCATTTATTATTCCATTATACTATCTACTATATACTTCAAAKGACGCCTTTTGCTACCAACTATTTTATTCTTCAATCTTCAACTATATAAAAGCAAAAGAACTGAGGTAGTGTCTTCTGCATATTCATTGCATAATTTATTTAGTTATTGCAGCATTTGTTGTTCTTGTTCAAGTGTTGTGCACAGGAGCGTATACGTGTCAATGGCAAATTCACAAAATACTGTTCACATGTACAAAACACCCACAAACTATCATAGCCGAAAACAAATACAAACAGCAAACACCAGCTAAATTTACTTATATGTGTAGGTGTGCGCATGAAATCTTGTTTGGGCAGCAGGATGTCGAATTACGAAAAAACAAACACCGACGCTTGCCTTGCAGCAAAAAGTCTGACACCGAACTTAAACATTCATATAACAACAGTGYATTGGTTCAAGCGTAGAACTAATCTGTTTGAGGAAATAAATTTGATTACTATGCTTTTTTCACATACACATATGTATTTCTTTCATTTGCTTACGATTTGCTGCACMAGTTAGAGATAAATTCATGTTTAATTCACACACTTATCAAGGAATTAATAAACGCCTTGTATTCTATTTCTATTTACTTGCAGTTTTTGTTTGTTTTAGTGAATAACGTTTGTTCAACGATAATATAAGTGTATTTCTAAGAAATGTATATATATTTGAGTACATATAAATTATACTATAATCTTATACGCTTTATGTGATGTTGAAAAAAGCGAATTTCAAAATACGATCAATGCAAATGAGACTAATGAAAGTATTCCAATACGAGAAAAATGTATCATTATAACTCTATGTACTTTATTTTTCCTCATAATTTCATAATAACATGATATTATATGAATGATCACAAACCCCATTTTGTTAAAAGAGGAGCTCGAGTGGAACATGCCAATGGAGCGCTCCTGCTTCCTGAAGTAGGAGTTTGAATCGGGTCATTCTAAAAGACTGTCTAATTTATCTCTAACGTAAAAAGACAAAACTAAACCACCCATCTGATCGTAAATTAGAACAAATGAAGTGATAATATAAAGGAGAAACSCATCTTAGCGCAGAGGAAAATAAAAAACTTCAACAAATAGTAAAGCAGTATGAGAAGGTACTTGAAAACACTTCATGGTCATTATAACCTCTTCGCACAGTTAAATTAATTTAGTACATTAGGATTATAATTGAGAAAGCAGTTTTTGCCTTGCGTGCAGCCGGCTAGTGGACTAGGGATAGGCTCGAATCAGCTGTTAAACTTGCTTGTGTTCCTCATTTTGTATGTTTTTCTAATGATTAAAGTACATCAGCTGATTGCTATGTTATCAACGCAGCCAAGCACACTTACACCTTGGACAACAACCTTCAATGTTAAACACAGGCAAATTTGTAATGTGGTTAACATGTCGCAGATTTGAATGCGATTAAGAATTAATTAAGTAAATACAATTTTATTTTGTATGGTAAATCGATCTAAATTAGCGCTTTAATCGAGCAAAGGCCACTTCATTGATCAACTAATTCCTGTGCGAAGAGTTTATTAAACACAAAGCGCTCAAAGAGCAGTTACTGGCATCCGAAAGTAGCCCACAAGTCAGTACCTTAAAACAGACTAGTATAACATAAAATGTGGTATCTTACTGAAGAAACTATGCAGCTGGGAAACTTACTGAAATGTTTTATATAATAAATTAAATGTAAGTAATCTACGAAAGTGAAAAGTCATAGTAGCATGACACCCTTGGATACAAAAATTAAAATTATAATAATAAATGAGTGGATTATTTTTTTTAGCACTTTATGAGACCTTAGTAATTTTTATATTTTTTTTATTGCTAGAAAGTAGAGATGTCAACAAACAAATGGGATACTGACATTTTGAAAATCTTTGGTAATTTGACTTGAGAACTTCTTATTGAAAATGATTTATTTAGATTTTAAGATGAAATAAATCTTCCTCCTTAATATTTTAAATTATGCAAGAAAAAATTAAACAAAAAACAAAAGCTTGTTCAGATRAATTTTTAAGTAATTTCCCATAATATTAAAATAAAAGTTGTTTATCTTTGCCGACAAGGAAGAACGTATTTAAATGAGAAAACATCCTTTTTAATGTATATGAAAGGGAAAAKCGCTGCGATCAAAAAATTCTATAGTGTATTCTTTAAAATATCAGCATGGTATACATTTTGACATATGTAAGTCAGTATTCTTCTCATTTGAAAAGGTTTTTAAAATATGCAGAAGTTAACTATAGGATCCTAAGGAAGCCAAATATGATTTAAGCTCTTCTGATGTTCCGCACATCTTTGAGTGGGTGGTAATTAAAACACAGTTTTTGTAGCTAGACTTGGTATTTGAAATATCTAGATTGACAAAAGTTCTACATTTTTGACAAAAAGTATGAAAACACGTTAACTTTGGTTGTGTTGATCGGTGACTTTCTGAACAACGGCTATATTCTTTATCATCTAATCTGAAGTATTTCTGCGAAAGTTTAATTTCGTGAMGATATTTCATTTAATGAAAAAGTTTTCCATGCCAGCAATCGATTCTGATCGTTGAGTTTATATGGCAGCTCTTAGCTAAAGTAGTCCGCGATCGGCAGTTTCGACAAATTTCAAAGAAAAAAGTAAGTGCTCAAAATTTCGGATCGATATCTTAAAAGTTAAGAGCTAGCATACGCAGGTGGTTGAATGGGCCTGGCGAAATGGACGTAACTCATCATGCTAATTATTATATATACATATTTTACAGGGTTTTCAACATTTAGCAAACTTAATATACCCGATCTATGATAAGTCTTGCTTGAAAGGAATGTCTTAAAAAAATATTATTAAAATATTAAAAATATTAATTTAAATCAAAAGCGACTTTTTAGTCTTCCTGGTATATACTATACCATACTTACTTACAATTTTTCACAAATTATATTCTATGTATTATAATTCTGATATTTTTATAACATTCCTTTTCTAATTTTGAGAATCTATGTTTGCTCACTATTCTTTTTCTGTGCGTATTACTGTATAAATATAGTCGTCTAATCTGTTTAGAAATATGTTGTGCACTAAGTTTCCATCCAAATTTTTATTAAATCGAGTTTTTTGGATAATTTCACAATCTTTTMTTTACTATTTTTGCAACACTTGCTTATATACATATATTATTATATACATATATATGTATATGTTTTTATATGCATGCAGTTTGCATAAATAACCACAATTAGCAGGAAACTTGAGAGAAACAGGTTAGCCCAGCTTAACTCCTTTACAGCAGAGGATTTCTTGTGTGCGTGTGTGTGAATTTGGTTATGACCATCTCTGCAAATACAGTGTGGATTTTAGATTTGGCTTGCTTATGCAACTAGCCACTAGCATGGATTGTGGCTGTGAAGCTAAACAAATAAATTTAAAAAAACAATTTTTCTTACACCAAACAGAAAATTATAATCCAAAACAACTTCAGCAGAAAATATTTAAGAAATAATTCTTTCTTTTTAAATAATTTATTTTATTTTCACTTATTTATTAAAATTTTCACTTTGGCAAACAAATCGCACTTGCATAACTCATTTATTCATGTACACATTCTACTAAATTTACCGAAAATTAGTTGGGTTTTATTGTTGTACTGGTTAGCCGCACACAAGTATTCAATAATTTTGTATATCACGCACACAAGCACAAAGCGCCGAGTTGTTTGCACACTCMCCATTAGCTCCAACTGTTGAAGCAATTTATTGTGATTATTATTGCATACATTTGKGTGCACAATTGCTCCTCTGTGGCAGCCGGCAGGCAGCTAACATTGAACCCCAGATAGGCGTACTGGCAGTCTGCGCACGAGCCTAAGCGACATTTGATAAATGGGCGTTTGCTCAGAAAAAGTAGTACCAACTTCAGAATCACAGGCAGCAAAGCAGGGCAGTGTGCACATGTCACATGTATGTATGTATGGGTGTGGATGGAGTCAGTTTAGCCAGCAGCAAGCAAACACTTGTGGGACACATACACATGCATACATATAAAATTTGCATGCCTTGAAATTGTTTTTAAAATTATTTCTATTTTTTACTTTTCACTTCTCGACTGCGACTAGTCTCGCAGTCTCTCATCTAAGTATGTAAATTCAAATATATCAAGAGTTTGTAAGTACATTGAATTGTCGGTGAGTTAGTCAAATGAGAATTCCCTAGTAATGGTGGCAGCGCAATACACGTTCGCAAATTCTCGCAACGCAACTTTAATGTGTTTGAAGCTGTTTGCTAAATTGAGCTGCCTTGAGCATCTTAAGCGCGCCGGGGCCGGCGGGGATGAGGATAGAGAGAAATAGTGTTGGTAAAGGATTTTTGTTTCATGCATAAAATATTTGCAGGGATGAGCTGAGACTGTCTGAACGTATCCGGGAGCATCGAAAGGCACATTTTGYCCTTAGCAGCATGAGATATACTATTCTGTTATGCGTGCAACTCAATATTTATGTATTCATTTATGACTTCAGGCAATTTAAAACTTACACCCCAACGGCTTAATGCACAAACTTAATAACCACACAACTTAAATTACGTCTGTGTCTAGTTATAATCAAGAAAATTATGAATACATAACCAAATATAACATTTTTTTTAGTTAGACCTAACATTAGTTTAGTCCCACGTAAATGAAACTTATACTCATGGAAGTTAGTAATAATATTAAATAATAAATTTCTTTAGAAAAATCTGAGTAGTTTCGATTTTGTCTGAGTTCAAAACAACTGGTTAGTGTATTCTTCGTCTAAATTATTAYGGCCAGCCATACATTCTTTTGATATTTTTCCTGTTTACTTTGGAACGCACCTTGTATCAACATCCCTAATGGGTAGGCTCAATTATTTTGATTAACTGTTTTGTTATGAAGCGGGTCAATTCTAGACTCGTACCAAAAACATGAAGGAATGAACACGAAACGTGAGTGAGATTTGGAGCCGTTTTTCGTTTACGAAACTTAAAAACCCATTTTACGAAACCCATCATAAATCTACTGATCCAATATTAAAGAAAAAACTCCAAACAKACTTTTCGCGTCTTAAACAAACAGACACCGCTAATTAACATGTGGAGATCAGCATTCACAAAAAGGTTACTGAACACAAACTAATTGCTTCATTGGTTTTCAAAGTTTTCTCCATTAAATCT